>NW_010262625.1:0-380 GCF_000690775.1 Eurypyga helias
GCGGTGGGGAGGCCGGGGGAAAATAAAATAAAAGCCACAATCGGGTAAATGCTCGTCTCCTCTCGTCACCAGCACCTTGCACAGGTCTGAAATCGCTTGTTTTGCTTTGCTGTATTGCGCTTGCCTGGGATTACCGGGTTATTGTCAGTTCCCCCGTGTTAAACCCCGGTGGTTTCCCCTCGCCCCCACCCCCTGCCCGGGCTCGGCTCCCTCCAGTTAACTTTGTTCGAAGGGCTGCAGCCAGAAGGGCTTGTCCGGGCCTGGGACACAGATAGCGTAAAGTAAATACCCACCACGATTAGAGCGGGGCCGGGAGTTGATCTTCGTGGCGAGAGATCTGCTTAGTTAGCGTTTGCTGTTTCGGGGCGATCGGGAGGCCG
>NW_010262625.1:578-818 GCF_000690775.1 Eurypyga helias
CATGAGGGGGAAAGAAGGAAGGAAGGAAGGAAGGGAGGGAGGAAGGGGAAAAAAAAAGGGACGAAAGAAAGAAAAAAAAAAGAGAGAGAGGGGAGAGCAGGAGAAAGACGCGGGGTGGAGGAAAGTGTTCGCCTGCTTTTGTCTCGCAATACAGTGAACTGGAAGATGGAGATGGATGTTAAGGGAGTTTCTCCGTGCCCGGAGCCCATCCCCCCGGCGGCGGGGTCTGGCGGCTGCCCG
>NW_010262626.1:0-534 GCF_000690775.1 Eurypyga helias
CCCCCCCCCCATTTTAGCTGCTGTAATCCACCAAGGAAAGCCCCCCAGCTCCCGCCTGGGGTCCTTACCCCTCTCACTGACTGCTGAGGGGCGAGCGGGGACAGCGCAGACCCCTCCGGGCGGCTCAGGGGGGTTCTGTGCCCCATCTCTGCAGAGATCTGCGGCACCCCTGGAGATCCTGCAGTGCTCCATGGACGACGAGCACCAAGGCTACGGGAAGGAGGTGGATATGTGAGTGAGATGCCGGCCTTGCCCCTCGCGCTGCCCCCGAAAGCCGCGTCGTTCGAGGCACAAGGAGTTGTGCTGGTGGGGACCTGCTGGAGTGTTGGGAAGGAACTAAACGATGAGAAGCACCCTGGGGGGCCGTGAGGGGCTGTCCTGGTGATGGGGGGCTCTGACGCGGAGCTGGGGAGAAGCAGCCTGGGGCCGAGCCCATCTCCCCGCTCTGTCCCACCAGGGAAGGGGGAAAGCAACACTTCCTGCTCATACAACCCATCGGGGCTGGAGTCCCCAGACACAGGGGTGTTCAGACCC
>NW_010262627.1:0-215 GCF_000690775.1 Eurypyga helias
CGCGCCGGGCGCTTTTCCAAGGGTGTTTAACGATTTCCTGGGGGATGAAAGGGCCGAGCGCGCCGGGGCGGGTTTCCCCGGGATGAGGGAAAGGGCTGGTCGCCTTCCTTTACCTCGGCCTCTCCTCCCCGGCAGCTGGACACGGAATACAGGAAAAAGTGGGATTCGCTGGTCATCAAACTGGACGTGATCGAGCGGGACGCGGCCACCGGCTC
>NW_010262627.1:497-804 GCF_000690775.1 Eurypyga helias
ACCCCCTTCCCAGTATCCCATGTACTCGCGGGACTACGTCTACGTCCGTCGGTACAGCGTCGACCGGGAGAACAACCTCATGGTGCTCGTCTCGCGGTAGGTGTTCCCGCCCGGCATTCCCGGAACCCTCGTGCCGTCTCCCTCCATCCCGCCGAGGGTGTCGGCATCCCGAGGGGGCTTTGTTTATACCCCAAAACCTCCGGGATCCATCCCAAATCCCGGCCGCCTTCCCTGGGGCGCAGGCATCCTTTTTCCCAAATCCTCCCCTCCGCAACGGCTGATCTCCCGCCGATTCTCGGTTTCCTCC
>NW_010262628.1:0-10687 GCF_000690775.1 Eurypyga helias
ACAAACACAAAAACAAACAAACAAAACCAGAACACCACCACCAACAAAAAAAACCACCCCACCAAGAAAAACAAGCACACAATCTTTCTCAGGTGAGAAGCTAAATGAGTTTTCCAAGTGGATTTTGCACACATACCTTTTGTGCAGCGTGTCATTCAGTCCTCTAAGATGCTGGCTGGCACCACTGTGAGAAGTGAGTCTTCACTCCCTTCTCTCTGAGGAAGCATCTCTACATATGTAGAAATGGAGGGTGGAGGATGGCAGAAGCTGTGCATCTCAAAAGTGGCTGTCAGTACAGAGCATGGAAGACTGGAATACAAAGTCTATCATTCAAGCTTTGCTCTTATTTCAGTTAAGTGTCACTTTCACTTGTGTAGAAGCCAGCTGTGACAGTAGAGGATCATCAGCCTTGGAGGGAACTTCTCTACAGTGTCACTCCCCAAATAGCCTTGGTTAAGCTCATTTTCTCTTACCCTATTGCAGAAATACTCCTATGGTAATAATTTGATGTACTTGGTTCTTCACAAAATTGTATGGTGGGATGCAACAACCAGCTCTCATAATTAACCATTATAATTTTTGTTCATTCATTCATACATGCTACTGTGAATATAATAAAGGTGGTTTAAAAAAAAAAAAAAGACATTTAAAGCATTCATACTTCTCACTGTAATCAATTTCACAGTTCCCAAGTCTTAACTCTCAGGAAAACATGCCTGTATTTATATCTCTGTTCAATACCCATGAGTTATAATATTATACACATAATTTTAAGGTTTAAAATACTTTTCTTATGTGATTTACTATTGTTCTACTTACGATGGGTTTGGATCTGCTAGATCTGAATGTTCTCCCCACACTCTCCCTGGTCTAAGTTCTTAATATAGTTAGGTTAAGACAAATGAGACACTTTTTAACACTTATACCTGCATTTTTAGAATAAGAAGTGATACTTGTTTCTCTACTAAACATTCAAAATACGTACATCAAATTAATATTTCTCTATTGAAATGTTCTTTCAGGATAGAAGCAAAACTGATTGTTTTGAACTGAAAATGGGATTTTCCCCACCACTTCTTACTGGTGAAAAATTTGAACCAGGCACACTTTCAGTGGAGGTTTTCTTATTCTCAGAGAATATCACAGCACTGTCAGAAGTTACATTAATTTTCCCAATTGTTAATATTTTTCAGGTCAATTTTAGAAAGTTTCCACATAGAAGGAAAGTTAATTCAGTATTCACTACCATTTTAAGGTCTCCCTGCTGACAAAACCACTTCTTTTAAATGAAAAAAAAACCTGCAGTAGCAACTGTGGGTGAAGCTGAGCTGACCAGTCATATATGTCTCCCTCCACTGGCCTATAATAGAAGGTATGCTAGATGTCTACATGCAGACTTATGATTCTAATAGCTTGGACCAGATATAAAAATCTTCAATGAATTTAGGACCAAATCATAAACAATCACTTTTCATTTCTTAGCAGACAAGGAAATGTTTGGGTTTTTTCTTGCATTTGTACACTGTGGAACCCTCTGTAGACAGACATATATCATCCACGTGAATCCTTTGTGTTGATATCAATGTTTTTTCTACAGACCTGTCCTTTTCCTTAAAAACCTTCTGGCTGTGGAATTGATTCACATCTAGAAATCTCTCACTTTATTTTAGCTCTCAGTTAAAAGACACCCTGGAGGAAATCTCTTTTGTTTGCAAGCAAGAGTAAGAGAAAACAAAGATCAATTATCTACTAGGAAGGCATGAATTTTTTTCATTTTCAATGATGATAGCTTCATTTATCTGTTGAATCTATGGAGACAGCTAGGTATTCTCTGTGCTAAATTACTACTGTGAGATACAGAAATGTGTTCTGGCTGCAAATCTTTTCTGTTTTCTTTGTAGGTGGATGGCAAACAAGATTCATATGAAGTGAGCATCAACCAGTGAAAATGCAACTGCCTGAGTCACAAACAGAACAGATTAGGCTATCAAATATTGCCATTAAAAAGAGATCTTCTGTAAACATTATATACTGCATCTAAATCACTGGGTTGTCAAAGGGAAATTGGCAAAAGAGCTACAAACATGACAATGGCTTTCAAAATCTATTACTTGTTTATTACTTTGGTAAAAATGCCATATTCAGCAGAAGTTTTGGAGAGGGATAACCTCCATTACAACAAGAAACAAATGTCTAAGTCAGGAAGATGGATGATTCTTAGATGATTCTTATTTGTTATAAGATTACTGTAACTATTCACTGAAGAATTGTATTTCCAAATGAAGAAGATAGGCACAGTGAAGAGAAAAGGAAGAAAAGGAAGATGTATACCTACACACACAGGCATACACACGTATATGTATGTCTATGCCTATACATAAGCTTTATAATTTCAGAAGGCAGAAGCTAATGCTCCTTATACCTTGGCTTGGAGGGCATTGTTTTAACCATAAAAAACGTATAGTCCTCACATGGCTGCTCCCATGGGTCCTGTTTAGTTTGGGCTGAGCCCAGGTGATCTCTTTATCATCTGCTAAACTTTTTAACATTTTTCCTCCTCTGTTTTGTCCAGCCACAGTCTTTGTCAGACCTACATTCAATTTCACAACTAAATTAAAAAAAAATTATAATTAAAAAAAAAAGCAAGCAGCATGGGGAAGGAGAGTAAGACTGTACTAAACAATACATAGCATCCAACCAGGTCCTTACCTTGAGGGTGTGGTTCTGGATCTGCACTTCAGCAGTCTCCCCAGACTGAAAAGCAGGCACAGAGAAAACATGGCAGTATTTCCACTCACCTTTGCATAACTCTCTTACAGGTTGTGCGTACCAGTGGGGTGTGTTTGCAAGGAGGCAACTGATCCATGGAGCATCCCAGCCCCCATTCAGCCGCCTTGGCAGGACTGCAGACAACCACCGCAACCCTAGCCTGGGGTGGGTGCACCCCACCTCTGCCACACTGCACCCCACTGGGAACAGACAGCAGGTACGACAGAAATAGGCTTTTCCCTTCAGCTGCAGATTCTTTCTTCCCTCTGACAGGAGGGGAATAGAATACTTGCAGTACAGAGGGCTCAGCACAGGTCTTCGACTGCAGAGCCTGTGTTCTGTCACCACCTCAGCGGCCAGGGCTGGGAGGAGGCCAAGCACAGCCAAACCTCCCGGGGGCTGAAGGGAGCCTAGCCCATGGGTGCAATGGGAGTGGCCTGGAGGTGTCAATGCCTGCGGATGCCAGGCCAGTGGTTCATGGTCTCTGCCCCGTCTGTCGCTGCAGTGGCCAAACCCCCAGCAGTGAGGGTGGCTGCCCGAGCAGGCCTAGCAGAGAAGCGCAGTGGGGTGGGGTGCGGGTGCCAGCACACCCTGTAAAGAGGGTGTTGGGAGCAGCAGCTATGTTTAATTAACTTAAACAAACTCAAATTGGCTTCTTATGAGTGTTTGGCAACACTTACAAATAATGGTATGTTAATTAAGGACTCCTTACAAGGAAACTTGGCTGGAAGTGAAAGTTTTATCAAACCCTAATGCCCCATAACATCTTCAAGGACTAATTCTTTTGTTTGCCAATCCTATGGGCCATAAATTACGTTAATTAAACTGAGACACACCTCTCCTTTTGTTTTCAACACAGTGTTAATTAGGAATGAAATGAAGGTTTTACCTTTTATCAAATGACTGTCTATTTTATAAATAAATTTGGATTATACTGAAATAATATCAGATTATAACTGAAATCAATAGAAGGGGTTGAAATCATAAGTTTGGTGTGATTTTTGTTTTTTTTTCTTTTTAAATGGAATAACAAACTGGGCTCAGGTATTCCCCCTTGGAATGGCATGGTTTGTCACACATAAACATGCTCATTCTTCTGCTGGAGCAATGTCTTCTTAGGCCACCATTCCTCCACTGATCAGCTCCCACATGCGGAGAATCTCAAGGAAAAGACGTGAGCTGATGATGGCCTGGCTGATCGCAACATATTGTTCAAAACTGACCAAGATTTAAGTTTCTAGTACTTTTTTCCTTCCCTCCCCTTCTCTTCTCTTGCTTTTCTTTCCCTTCCCAGCAGCAACAGTATGATAGTTTCTCTCTGTCTGGAAAGGATTATTTACTGCTTTGTATTTGCTGGGATTTTTTTAATAAATAAGTTGGCAAGAAGCATGAAAGACAACATGGTCATGGTTCATCAAGAGGCTTTCTTCATGGCTCACCCACTTAGTGTGAGACACGTTAGCGAATATTTTGAAACTCTATTTGACAACTCTTTGTGTAGGAATAAAAGGGAAGAAAAAAAAAAAAAAGGCTGTACCTGCAGCCATGACACAGTTCAGGGAAATGAGAGTACACAGAAAAGCTGAGCTTCTCCAGGCAATTATTCACTGATAGAAAGTATAGTTCAATGATAGTGGTTTTTATTTCCTTAAAAGTTCTTAAAGTGCCATGAGTATGTGTGTGCAGGGAAAATGTACACAGACAGATCAAAGCTCATTTATTTTGATCCACACATGTCATATACCTATATGCTTATTTATTCATACATATATATATATATATATGTATGTGTTTGCTCTGCCCTGTTACACATTGTCCTAGTTTATTCTCATAGAGGATATGAATTATTCATTTTTAAGCACAATAAGAAAACATTAGTACTCTTTAATGGCCAAGTGGGATTTTCTAATGAAAGTCTTGTGAGTCAGGTTCATTGTAATGAGGAACATTTTTACAGGAACAGGTATTAAGTATGAGAAGTACTCATAAATTCTTGTTCAGAGTATGGCATCCTGGGTCATGAAAACAGATAGCTGCATCTTGGTTATTGCTAGAGAAAATGAGAAGTGGATCACAGAGCTTCCTTTTTCTAAAATAAAAATCATTGTGTAAAATAGCTCCCAACTACTAAACCTTACTGGCTATATTCTTAATGACAGAGCAAATTACCAACATGATAACAAACACACTGGAATAAAAGGAAAAATATTTGGAAAATTCAGTTTAAATATAATGACTCAGGGCAGCAGAGGTCAGTGATAGAAAAACATTAAGTAACAATATTCCTTTCCTGCCTAACATTCTATCCAGTTATATGTTGATAATATTACAATTTAAGAAACTCACTGGGCATGGAAAAAATTTCTCTCCTCTGTAATAAAGTGTTACCTTTTCTGGGTTGTCTGTGCACACTGAGTTCTCCATGATGGGAAATAGTCTGAATGGCATGACTAACTCATGTTGATGAACACTGAATTACAGGATCGCTATAATTTAATTCCTGTTCAGCTGAACATTACTTCGGAAGGATTATACAGTCAGTGCTTGTAGTTTAAGAACTGCTTGATTTTAATTGTCTTTTAAAAACAGTATTATAGCTATGAAAGCTATATCTATTAACATTAGGGAAATATTAGGTCCAACTCCCCTTCCCTAGTGATATTCTTCCATGGAGTCTAGAATACGGCTGTCAGCCTTATCCAACAGGTTGTCTACATGCATCACCCTCAAAGATCTGACCTCTTCCTGAGAAGCAGCAAAGAGGCACACAGGAATGAGAGATGCCACAAGCAGAAAGCAATATATTTGCTGGGTGTTTGACTAAATTGCAAGGACATCTGAGACCAGCAGGGTGGGAGACAAAGGAGTAGAAGGCTGACAGTCACAAAAGCTCTAGAATGAAGATGACCTATAGCCAAGAACCAGACAGATTTAGACAGTATAGGTGCTCAGTGTGCATGGTTTTGGAGATAACATTTTAAAAATACCTAATTATTAGGATTAATATGGTCTTCTCAAATCCTCCCTTTTTATAATCTTTATGAGAGAGTGGCAATTCAACAGAAAATCTATTATCTTGTATCTACCAGAAAAAGAAAAATAAATTCTTAGTTTAATTCTCATTCTTCTTCTTTTCTTTTTAACCTGGAAAAATAATTTCTTCCTTACTCAACACACTTGTTTTTGAATCAGAGCCAATCTTCTGTCACTTGCTTGACCTATTGCTTTACATAAAACCTAATCCTAATGATCAGGTATTGTACTAATTAAGTACAATACTAATCCATGTATTGACCTTATCTGATTAATGAAGGGAAATCTTCTGGTATATGGTTTAAATTTCTAGTGTACTCTTACTTGAGACCATGTAAACGTAAAAGTTAATAGACTTAGAGGCATGCTCCATTCAAAGGGGAAAAGAAGCTGACAGCAACCAATAGGACCCTTTATGAAAAATAAAGATAAATATGAGCCAGACTCTGCTGGAGTGGTGGAAAAGCAGGCTGTGTAGTACATGGGGGAACCAGTGTGTATTAGGCAGGATGCAGATCTAACAAACATCAGAATTGTCTGGGTCAGGTCTGGGTCCACCAGCATTATTATAATATTTCAGAATATTTTTCCACTCAAAATTTATCTTCTGGGAAAAGAAATAAGGCTTTTGCTTTGAAATTCAATAACTATAACATAGGTGCTAAATGTGACCTGGAAAAACTAGTACTACAGACAATTGTTATGGAAAAAGAAATGGGCTTAGTAAAACAGATTAGTAATAATAACATCACCTGCAAATAGGCACCCAAAAGACATGGCAATTAAGTCTCAGATTTCAGCTCAGGGAGCAAAGTTAGTTGTGGCTGGTCTGCGGAAGACTTTTATTTGTTGAAGACATCATTTTGCATTTTGAAATTAGGTCATAATTTAAAGTATCCAGGTAAATAAACCCATTACTCATTCCTAAGGACAGTGACCAACTTCCCACTAGTCTAGAATGTTTTTCATTATCACTAGTAAACTATTTTGATTCAACAGCATTTGCTGAAGATGTCTTCATACATCTTCCCTGTGCAGACACTGTATTTTCATGTTTAAAGATCTTTAATTTATAACAAGGCACTAACTTGCTTTAAAATATACACACACACACACCAAGAGTTTCAACAGTTATTTCAGGCTAATTTTTTGGAGTTAAGTAAGCTCCATCCCAGAACCTGAAATTTTTACATGTGCACAATTCATTTAGGTGTATGGGACATATTCTAAATTGGAAGAAGGCTTATGAAAACCCTTGTAGATGCTTATATTTGATAGAACATACATATGATCATATTATCTCAGACATCCATTAAGTTTGAAAATCATTGAGCCATTTGTTTCATCCGGGTTACAAAACAAAATCTGCCACATAGTGCCCTATAACTATACATGTGATTATGAGACTTGATTATTTCCAATTTTGTTGCTGCAATTCGTATTTCATTGTCACAGTTCAATGTATTTCTCAATGGATTTTAAAGATATAAATTTAACCTTATCATATAATTATATACCTACTGTAAAGTATCAGTTAAAATGTATCCAGCATATTTTAATTGTCATTTTACTCTGTCTTTGCTGAAGTACAGTCAGAGGTATGCTTGTGAGAATGTGATGGCTTCATAGGGAACTCTGCTCATCACTTGTTCCTTTTTTGTCAGAGTGAACAAAGAAAATCATGTTACTTATGTACACATGCAAGCAAGTCCTCTAAGCTTAAAGTGCTTGGTGAAGTCTGACTCCAAGAGAGATATATGTCTGAAGAGGAATAATATAAAATAGCTGCTGGATCATAATATGTAGAGTTGCAACCTGCAATTCAGCCTCTTCTTCAAACCACCTGCAACCTCCCTTCCTGCACAGTTTCCTTCCCCATTTTCAAATAATGAAGTTATTCGTATTCATCAAGATCTTCCCCCTATCCATCTGAAACTTCCCTGGTGCATGGGATGTTACACAGTTAATGCTACTGTCTGCACTGGCTATCTTTTCCATCTCTGTGAGATGGCATTGTTTACTATTATATGTCATCTTGCAAAACTTTATTTGATTAAGTGCTTCCTATTTTGAAAAGTGGTGTAAAATGTGGTGTGATAAAACGAAAAGGGAAGGTTTACACATTACTAAAAAAACTAAATCTTATAGTGACCTTAGACTGATTCTCTGGTTAGGTTAATTTTAATGTGTGCTCTGTGGTTTGGGCAACAGTACAAGTTCGTTTGGACGTACAAGTACAGACTGTAGAGGAGGTTGAGAAATAAATGTGATCTTTAGAATGGCTCATGAAACCTCAGATTCTGCACAGCCTCTGTTGTGATTGATATGCTAAATGATGATTTTTTAATTGTTTAATGACATTTTCCTATTAGAGTGTTACACTGCTTACTTTTCCTTTTAACAAGGAACATAATTTAACTAAACTTGTAGTTCTGATAATGATTATACTCATTACATACAACAATAATCACATGCCTTTCTCAGAAATCTCCTGATTACAATACAATTAGTATCATCTCAGAGTGGTTTAAAGTCACTTATTGAGGCATGGAATGCCCCCACAGTTAGGTGGAAATTTATGCTCAGGAGAGAAGTTCTAGCACAGAAATTAAACAGACCACTTTTCGCTATACAAAAACTAGACATGTTTTCTGCTATTTTCTCACTGAAAGACCTTTTTTTTCTTTCTGGTTTACCAAAAAAGACTAACACTTTTGAACTTTGAAATACAACAAAAAATACTAAATGAAAACCAGATTAAAAAATAACAGTACAGGAAAATAATATCTACATGTAAAAACTTCAAAACACTGTTCGGCAATTACTGTAGCTATTTGTGCACGACTCTTGTGCTGCTCATCTGTCCAGAAAGAATTCCCTGAAGGACAATTCTAATAAGCCAGCTTAAGCTATCTACTAAAATATAGGAATAGAAACGTCACATGTTCTTTTCATCTTCGTTCTACTTTTCTGATTGGGAAAATGACAAGAAAACAAACAAACTATAACAGAAGAAAAAGAAGACAACAAGAAAGAGCTGGCAGATAGAAGAGCAATGTTGAAAGCCTTTGAATTTAACTTCCCCTGATGACATATCTTGACATTCATTGTTGTATTGGGTTCTCATGGCAAGGTTTTTCTACTGACAGGGCTACAGGGGTGTCTTCTGTGAGAAGCTGCTGGAAGCCTCCCCTATGTCCAACAAAGACAAGGCTAGCAGGCTCCAAGATGGACCCGCCACTGGCGAAGGTTAAGCCCAGCAGTGATAAAGGTAGTACCTCTGGGATAACATATTTAAAGTGGGGGAAAAAAAGCTGGACAAGACAAATCACATCTAGAGAGAGAAAAACCTCTGCAGACACTGAGGTCAATGGAGAAAGAGGGGCAGGAGGTGCTCCAGGCGCCGTAGCAGAGATTCCCTGGCAGTTCACAGTGCAGACCATGAGGCTGGATGTGCCCTGCAGCCATGGCATGGAGTTCCATAGTGGAACAGAGACCCACCTGCAGCCTGTGGAGGATCCCATGCTGAAAGAGATGGATGCCCAAAAGAAGCTGTGACCCTGTGAGAAACCCATGCTGAAGCAGGCTCCTGGAAGAACCTGCAACCCTGTGGAGAGAGGAGCCCACGTTTCTGGCAGGACTTGTGACCCCATGGGGGACCCACACTGGAGCAGGCTGCTCCTGAAGGACTGCACCCTGAGGGAGAGACCCATACTGGAGCAGTTCATGAACTGCAGCCGTTGAGAAGGACTGTGGGAAGGACTCATGTTGGAGAAGTTGGTGGCTCTCTAGATGGTAACATGGGTACAGCCCTCCTCCACACAACTCAATTTGAATGCTGTGCCTTGCATTCCTTTCCTACTCTGGTTTACCTCCTCTCATGCCAAAGATTTTGTGATTAAAAATCAGGGATGCTGCTCAAACTCTGAACATTTTTTAACAAATCATAAATTGTGGGCAGATTAATCTCAAATTCAGAAAAAGTTATTTAATTCTTATAATCCTTAAGCTATATTATTTAAAGTGACTGCACTGTATATTTTTTCTAATAAATAATTAATTTTTGATACTTCAAAATCTGAGTACATACTGCAGACATATATTGCACCATGTTATTCAAATTTAGCAGTTAAAGAGAAGTTTGACAATGGTTTCCATATCTCTTACATCAATATATATATAACATTTCTTAGAGGCTTTTCTCTCCCACAAATCATATATTTTAAACACGGTGCTAGACTACCATCTATGATGTGTAAGCCATATTCCTTGCCACTAATAAAGGAAAGAATGCTGTGAATCATAATTCTGAATTGCAACTATTTACAAATGGAAATCAATATTTTAGAATTATCTGATGTAATAGATCATTTTTTCAGTATATTCATTTTCATTAAACTTCGTTGACTTCAGATCATTCTAATGATTTTTTCCCCTCTCGACAAACTACTGTCATTTCAATCACTTGGAGATAGACTTTTTTGAATTTTAGGACAGTTAAAAAAATATGCTTTCAAAAGAAACAGTTTGAAAGAGGACAAGAGATGAAAAAGGGTGAAATGTATTTAGAGGAAGACCTCCAGTTTGAGTAACAAGTACATCTACTACAGAATTCAAATAAATTTGGCTTTCAGCCTGTATACCACTGTGCATGACTTTACTGGAGAAAGAAAAGCTGAGATTAATGGCAAAAGAAACCCCACTTCTTGCACATATAACTATTTATTTCACTGTGTTATAAAGATGCTAGTTCATGCTGGAATGAGAACCTGATATGCTTTGCCTGATACAGTTCTGTGAGTAGCAACACCCACTCACATTTATGTATATAAGGGTTGTAAATGACTCAAGACACAGGTGATATATTAAAAGGGTTTTTTTCTCC
>NW_010262628.1:10710-20599 GCF_000690775.1 Eurypyga helias
TCAGTCTGCATTCTTCATTGATTGCTTGCTTACCTGGGGTAAAAGTAAAGTAAATATTTGCTTACAGTCAGCACCAGGCCTGGTCTTGTAAGCCATGCACTCAGTCCTCCACCTCTGTGAGGAACAGAATATTGAAAAAACAGGATTACACTACTTCTAAAGAACCCTATGCACCACTATTCTTATTTCCTGCAGAACAAAATGTATCAAAAATATTTTTTTCCTCATTAACATAGGAAAAATTTCAGCCTTCTCTCTTCATATGCAAAAGCCTACTTCCATGTCACTCATGAGTAGCTTTCTCCCAAGTCCAGTCATCCCACAGATGGAGTTTTAGCTCATGAGTGCTGTGCAGCATTGCTCTCTCTGGTCTCCAAAATCTGTTCCTCTCTTTATGCTGTGCACTTCCAACTTTCAGGCTGTACTATTACTAATACATGTCTCTTTCTGAAGTTGGAAGAGCTATTTTAACTCTTGTTGAATAACTAACAAGCTTGCTGTCCTTCATTTTCAGTTGCTGCATGTTTTCACCCTTAATCTCTCACAAACTGTATAATCCTGGTCTGAGGTTAAAATGCATCTGACTGTTTGTTCCCATAGGATCCAGAAAAGATGTCAGATCAACTGTTTGATGTCCTGTCTTCTCCAGGACAAAAAAAACCCCAACCCCCCCCCCCCAAAAAAAGCCCACAAACAAACAAAAAATCCCAACAGCAGTAAGAATAAAAACAAAACAGAAAACCAAAACAACCAACCAACCAACCAACAAAACCCACACAACTTGGGAAAATGTCATGTAACCTTGAATTATACTGGCTTTCTTTATCCCAGCCATGCTAGTTCGGTCTCATCAGCAACAGCTTCCAGAACTGTTCAGACTTTATATTCAGACTTTCTGATTCACTGATACCAGCAGTGAATCAGAATCTTTGCCAAGCATGTTCTGCAGGCAGAGCTTTCAAATAAAGCAGCACAACCTTCACACAGGGTGGGGCACAAGGCAGTCATCAGTCACTCACCACTCTCAGTAAACTGAGTGTTCCCAACAGAGCACTGCTTTTAACTTCACTTTTCCTGTTCCCTCTCCTGCCAAAAGAGGAGCTATTCTAAACCTCCACAACTGTCTGGGAAAAGGATGTGGCCAGCTGCCTGCAGGAAAGGGCCAAATTAGGGAATTCTCCAAGGACAGTGGAGATCACATCCATCCAGTAGAGTAAATACATTTCGTGTCAGAGTAATCTTTGAAAATCTCTATACCAGGTCCCAAAGTGCACGTGATTCATAGGCTTTAATTTCCCCACACCATAAACATCTTTTGACTATATTCTTTTCAGAAGGGAAAACATTGGAGTTAAGTACTGCCATGGTTTATCACTTTGGAATGCAGCTGTGCTGCCATCCCACATTAGACCTCCTGCCATCTAAACAAGAAGTATTTGGTTTTTATAGATTTAATTTATAAGGAGAAGGACAAAGAACATGACTGTTTATATGAACTCAGCATGGTATACCATCTTCTCAGCAGCACTCTGCATATGACCCAGGTCTAGATTAAAACCAGGAGAACATCCATCTAAATCTTCAGAATTAGCCTGAAATGTGATCTGAATCAGGTACTAGAATTCATAGCAAATATGCACATACCTTACAATCTGTTGCCCGACTCCAAAAGTACAATAGTCTCTATATCAGCTGTAAAACATACAAGTTAAAAAAAAAAAAAAAAATGCAGCAACTCTATGAATATCTTGTGAAAAGGTACTGATTAATAATTATGGCTATCATGATGTTTAAGCCTGTCCAGAGAAGAAAGGTTCCCCCATTTTCACCAGTAAACTTCATAGGCAGACAAAAAATCAAAAACAAATGAATAAAAAATTTGGGGAAACTGGAACAGTAGAACTGAACTGCCCCCCTACATTTTAAAAGAAAATTTCCAAGATGTAATTGCAGTAATTCCTCTCTCTTCAGTGCTCTGAATCAGAAATCTTCACTGAAGAGGGGAAAATTACTGAAGAATTCTTTTGTCTAGGTCAGTATTATTAGAACATGGACTCTGCAGGACTTGGGTATCTGGCCAGGGTTGGCAATACCTTGGAATCCTGAATTATTGTAATGTTAAGATACAAAATATTTTTCTTTTATTTTTCTTTTTCCTGCTTTTTTATCAATATATCATTGAAGCTAGAATTTTCATTTTTTTCTACTACTGCTGTTAACTACATTAATTGTTCATGAAACTGGATATCGTCATCGGTTTGCATGATGCTTATGGCACACAATCAACACATGTCAAATGACACCACAGTTTTTCTCCTTTATGACACAGACTTATGGACACAGAGGTGAAAATGTCCATATAACACTTCAATACTCCTGTCTATTCTTCCTCTGCAGCCACAAAAGACATTGAAAAATAATAAGTTTCTTTCTGCTATTCCCTATATTCTTCCTAAAAGTAATGGCAATTAAATAGATACTGATTAAAAGGCAGGAGAAATAGCTAATACTAAGACAGGCAAAAATGTTGCTTAATGTTTATGGGCTATTTAACACTGGTCTCAGTAACACACTGCTATTATTTCTGTGTAAAACTGACACTAAGTAATTTAATACCCATTATGTTTCCTATGAAAATTGTCTTAATGTAATAATGGCAAGTCAAAAATACACCATGGTGTCCACACATAGTAGTTCAGAGTACTCACATGTATTATATGCTTGGTGGTTTTCATTATGCATCAGAAATGGACCTTAGAGTAATAAAGTCTTATTCTTTTGTTTGGGAAATTGTTCTTTTCCCTCTGCCCCTTCCTTCCTTTTCCTTTCAAGTGATTTTTTTTGTTCTCATGACCCAAATGCTAAGTGACAGAAACTTTTTCTTTCTGAAACAAATTACTTCCAACAAGATTTAAATGTTTAAGAAGTCCTGGGATACACCTTTTTTACATTCAGGCTTATCACTGTATAAGCTTATTAAAGTCTGAATAAAAGACTTACCATCTTGAATTAATATCCCTTTGTGATATATTTAGGTTTCTTTTCTCTCCCTTTTCTACCATACACTCTCTGTTTTCTTCAATTGGGAAAATGATTTTAGTGAATCCTTTGCATATCACAATAGCAGGGCATTTTGTGCATTTCATGAATGCAATTGCTTTCCTAATGAAGCAGTGTATATTTCAGTATACTCAGTTACAGCAGAATAGTTTATCCAAATGTGGAAAAAAAGAAAAAAAAAACAACTAAAAGAGACTGTCTTTTCTACAGGCTTACTGTTTTAAAACCTTGCATAAAGAGAAACCTAATTTAGGTCAGTAGGCGAATCCTGTAAAGGTCATCAGTGCTGAAATACATTAGTCTCCAGAGTGAAATTCAGACCCTGGTGTTCAGTGTCTGATCTTTCAGTGCTGCCTTGGACAGGAGTCCACAGCAGTATGGGGAAAGCACCCCAACCTCTAGTCAATGCAGTCTCTTTGGGACTGCTCCTGGCCCAACAATTTCATACAGCTTCTGCAAAAGACCAAGTAGCTTTTTCTTCTGAGCACAGTCCATACCCTGGATCAAACAACTGCGCATGAGTAGAATGTTTTAGGTCCCAGTGTTTGATCCTGTAGTTATTTATGAATTTTACACTAGATCATAACAGCCATAAATTCTAAGCAAAAATATACAGAACTACCACCAAATTTTCAGTATGAGTGAGATGAGGCTTGGAGCTCTCTGGATTTACAGAGATAACAGTTTTGGCTTTGTCCTGCAAGCTGCTACCTGAACTGACAAACTAATTCTCAAAAATACAAAATTTGGTCTACTCTTGCATTTAAATACTCAGTAAGTCTGAAAATAAGGAGTCACTGCAACATGCTTTTCATAGTAAATTAGAGACACTAGATGTAAGTGTCCTATGTATAAACAGAAAAGTTGTATCTTTCAGCAATGATCTCATTTGAAATACATAAATTTATGAATAAAGTTAATTTCCAGATGAGAGAACAAAAATGATTATGTGTATATTTTCTATAACGTGCGATTTTCTTTCCTTTAATAATTAATTTGGTTTTCATGAATCACAACTTCCTGTGTTACCAATGACTAGAGCTTACTAGGGAATTTTTTGAGTACAAAAGCTCATTCTAACAACCTGTTCAGGTCAAATAACCTCACACATTAAATACTTCATCATTCTATAACATTTATTTACCACCTGCTCATCTGAATTTCTTAGATATATCTGTTTGGGTAAAGCCATGGCAGGGAAGTCACTTAAGACCTAACAAAGGACCTTTTTCTCTCGCTTTACTCAGTGTCTCTCAGACATACTCCCAGAGAGACAATTCCTCAATGATCAACCTCCTAAAAAAGGTGTTTTTTTTTTTTTTATTCCATGCCACTACTCCCAATCTTTTACCAGTGTCCTCATTTATTACTGATCTGGACTTTTAGAAATGAACTAATTCTCTGCTCTGACTGTCCTTGCAGCTCTCCCTAACTCTAGGCTTACCTAAAATTCCACCTGGAAGAGATGGTTGCAAGCTGTGCTCACACTGCAGCTATACTCTACCTCATCCTGAAAGGTGAAATAGCCATAGCTGTGATCTGTAGCTGAAAAGTTGTTGTTGAACTTCCCAAACAATGCAAGTACTTATTGCTCATTTACTTTCTTCAGTTATCCAGGAATTATAATTTTTATCTGGACACTAGCCTGATGATGGGTTTACCTTAAAACAAAGGTTATATTTAATGAATAAAAAAATTCTTTTTCTGTTAATGACCTCATATATGAATTTACCTACCCTCAGTCCTAAACTTAGACTCATTCCTCACTTCTTTGTGTTTGCTTTATGAATTTCTATTATATGAAACTCATACAGAACTATTCATAGTTCTCTGTGGTTGTTGTCCTCATCAGGCCCAGGATTTTTTTTTTTCTGTTCCCTGTCTGGATGAGTAATAAAGTACTCCTACCTGTATTGTTAATGCGTGATCATTCCAGTGACTGCAAAATTCTCTTTACGTAAACATTTATACTTTTACAATTCAGCCATGTGACCACAGGAAACAAATGTTATAACCATGAGAAGGATTGAATAAATTTATTTTGAATATTCATAGCCATTTATTTTTCATTTTCTGACTTGTATCTCTACACAAAGAACATGTGATGAGTAGGAAACAGACTGACAAGTGGGAAAAAAATGGAAAAAAATTATGGACAGAAAAAGAAAACTTAACAACATTAAATGTCTTCTATACTGTAAAATAGGCTTTTTGCTGGAAAGCAACCATCCGAGGCACCCATTTGGACAGGGAAAAAAAAAACCTAAACAAACAAAACCCCAACAAAAAAAACCCCATGGCCGTGGCCAGGTTTACAATGCTGTTGGACACCTCCAGCATATCCTGATTTTCTGTGCATTTGATCCTGCAGTTCTAAGGTTACATTTCATATGGTTGTACAGAAGTAAATATAATCTTAATGGCAACAAAACCGTAATACATCTTAAAGAAGAGTTTAAAGAGAGCATTAGTGTTTGCATTGAGATAACACCAGCTGCTCAGTTACAAAAAGCAATTGTGAGCTGCAGAAAAGACATTATTCACAAGGCATCCAGGTTCAAGCAAGAGTAGAGGCACCCAAGCCTATTAAACAGTAATAAGTGTTAATTTTTATTAGATCCTATACAGTAAGGGGCTGGAAGACACTTGTTATTTTCAGATACCTACTAAAAATCTCTACTCTGAAGAGACTGAAATGTTTAAACACAAAAGTAAGCCTCTCTTGTGGAGTAGAGTTCATATGGAGAAGTAATACGTTTTATTAGAGCATTTAATATAGCTAGAGAATGACAAGCTTTCAGGCATACCAGACTTCTTCAGGTCTTAAACAGAAACCACATACTTCAAGCTTAATACGTATGAAGAACAATAGCTCCGGCTTTAAAATTTAATTATGCTAATTTGTTTTTGCAGTGCCTGAATAGGCATTTGGCAATTTGCAAAGTGGCAAGTGAGCACCAGCAAGACTGTGGTCAGAAACCTTGTGCACATGCACTTGTCAGGGAAACAGGGATATTGACAGCTGAGCAGCCCAGGAGGAGCCATGGGAACACCTCCAGTAGCTGACCCCAAGACCACAGTTTCATGACAAGGAAATCTGGTGATACAGGTCCTGCCCTGCCTCACACCACTGCCGGTGCTTGCTTGGCACTGCAGTATGGTGATTCAGAGCTAAAACTAGCAGAAAGCCATTTCTACAAAAAAAAAAAAAACAAAAAACTTTTTTTTATTTTTCCCCTGGAAAAGGTGTGAGATGTCTGACAGTCTAATTCCTGTACAAGTAAGAGGTACTTGGGGACGTACTTGGATTGCCTCTAACCAATAAGGATATACACCTAGAAGTTAGCCTGAGATGTGAGACAGGAGGTCCCTCCCTGGGCTGACCCTAGAAAAGCCAAAGAGTTCCTCACCATTGGTTTCTGATCTTAACAGCACAAACAGAAACACTCAGAGCTGAAACTGTGACTCTGTCATGGAGTTTGCATGCAGCACGAGTGTGACAAGCATGGTTCCTACCTAGAGCTAGTACAGGCTCCCACCTGGAAACACTGTTGTTGCTCAGTCCCAAAGAACAGACGGGAAAGAGATTTTAAGGGAGTAGAAAGGAGACCTTTGCCACTTTGGCAGTGGCCTGGAGTTGTCTCAAATTAAGTGTATCAGTAAGCCACAGCCATAATTTTGGCCTTGGGCTTCTGATGGTTTCTTTAACATAACATCCAGTGGAATCACAGTGCACTTCTTCAGCTGGGATGCTTACATATTAAAAAGGCTTTATGCTCCATGAAACACAGTTTTAATCTCTAAAATTGACTTTTTTTAAAGATTATAAAATATGTTTACACTATCAGTACAATAAATCAGTACAAACAATCATACATAAAGTGATTTATCTGGGCTTGAGATGTTGGCAAGCATTTAGTACTTTTTTTCATTCGTATATAAATTTTCTGTTGTTGAGTTCTAACTCCATAAAAGACTTCGGACATTTTCAAAAACATTCATAAATCTATGAATTTCCTCTTGTAAGACATATAGACCATAGAAGTTTCTTACCCATAGAAATATTGTCAGCAAAGAAACATGCTTCGTAAGAAGGAGGAATTTCAGAACAAAAAAAATTACATTTGGAAAATGGTGCTGTGGAAGCAGAATCTGTACTTTCTTCCAAAACTGCTACGGTTTGCTGCAAAAATTCACCAACACTTTTCATCTTGGAAGAAAAGCAGACATAAAACTGAAGAGACACAGTTTTCAAAATGCTTTTTAAATCTCATATTTTTTCTCAATGTATAAGTAGAAAAAGGTGTCCTACAAAGAATAAGAGGTGATGAACATCAGCCCAGTTCTGAGGAAAGCAGAGAACATCAAGTCACGTTGCCTGCCACATACATGTAGTAAGCCAATGTCTGTTCTCTCTATACAAAAAAACAGTGACATATAGAAATTCTCTTCCTTAAAAGATGGATGTTCTACTTTCTTATAGCACATGTAACTTTAAATGTCTAGCTACTGTTGTATGATCTTGTCTTAGCAGTGAAAAGGCTATGTTAAAACCACAAGAACAAACGTCTTTGCAGAACAACTCAGGAAGGATTGTGGGAATCACAAAGTATTTCTCTACCTGAATGTGTCATATTGTTTCTTAAGTTGGAAAGTGCAGTAATAAAATGACAGCAAAGAAATCTCAAAAAAAGAATTAGCATGGTATCCATCTGGATTTTTAGTAATTTTTCTTGATCAAATCTGATTGCAGAGGCCCAATTTGTAGTCCACCACAAGACTGCACAAGAGGCTACCTGGATGGCAAGTTGGTTTCTTCTGCTGGAGGCAATGGTCTTGGTACCTCTCCAGGTTATTCTGCCTTTACATCTGCAGGGTAAACCAATGACTTTCCCAACAGTTCAAACAAGGCTGTCTTCCTGTATGGCTCCACAGAAGCATTTTATGTACTTGGCAGTCAGCATTCATTTGTATATTCAGTTAATACATTATTCATATCTCTCCCATGTCCCATGATGTTGTATCTAGTCTTAACATGAGCCCCTGTGGTATTTTGCTGCTCACTTCATATAATCTCTGTGATTACCACCTTTTATTACCCCTTTGTTTACGTACCACAAAAATTATAGCATGCTTATTAAAGCTGATCTAGACTCATGAAGAGGTAAAGCTTTTGTGGGGTTACCAACATTCACATTTATGAAGTAAATACCTTCTCACCCACCCAGATGCTATTTTAACTACTTGAATATCAGATGTGCCCTCCTACTACTGTCACTAAAGGCAAATTTTTTTGTTCTTTCTACACAGGACTCTCAACTAGAGAGGAAAGCAAAGCCAAGCAGCAACTGAGTGGATAGGGGTCTGCTTTGTGGGCACAGAGCGTGGTCCCCAGGCAGCAGTGGGTGCCTGATACAGAGACACCAGGAAAGGCTCTTGGCCTCCACGGCTCCACAGTCTTGCATTAAGAAGGGAAGTCTGGGTCCTCCAGCTCCTGTGGCTCTTACCTGTGTGCTAGTGTTAGCCCAATTCATGCCTGGCAGCACGTCATCTGGTTCCTGTTTGTCTTCATTTCCCCCTCTTAAAATAGGCTGAGATGCTTTGGCCCCTGCCCGTGAATCCTCTAACATGGACGGGGTACACTCACTGAATCTTAAAAACCAAAAGATATCATGTTTTTGCTGGGAGTGAAAGTTTCTTGAGGCTCTCCATTGGTCCCCACATTTCTGCCAAAGGGCTGTTGCCTCAAGCAGACCCCTCTATGCTGCCACCCTATGAAATCTAGGACATCAAATTGTTCTTGTCACTGTTCACAGTGGTTTTTATCACCTGCTTTTGGCATTTCCATTGATCGTATAACTCAGGTGTAGCAGTGTGCTAAAAAGCTACCAGACAGCTGAGTCCCCAGGAGATTTTATGATGAATATGCAGAAATTAAAATATTAATTATTTGTATTTATTTGCTTAAAAAATACTACTACTTTTTAGTTTTGTGATGAAAAAGGAGAATAAATTTCTTCAGTTAACAGAGAATGCTATTATATATCAATGTCTTTTAAGAGTTGAAGTTATAGTGACAACAATGGAGTAATTCAGGTCATGAAATCGTTTGATGCTTGTGTTGCTAGGCATCTGATGGCTTTACACTGATTTGCTATAATTTCAAATTGAATAATTTCACAGTCAGTGAAAAACAAGGAAATAATATTTAGGTAAAAAGGAATAACAGATGCCCTACTGCACTAACTGCTGCAGTAAAATTACATACAAGCATATTTAGTTTAAGAGAGAGTTTTGGATGCACTTCAGGAATCCAAGTTTTTGTGATACTAAACAAAATTCTATTTTATCCTGCAATCTGTTAAAAATGCATTAGTAGGTTGTTTTCCATTCCAGTGGGAAAACAACTTAAGAAATATCTTATAAAAATTTCCAGCATTTGTGAATTGTACCTTTCACCATTGTCTGAAATTTTTGTGAAAGATGTGGACAGATGGAAATCTCTTCATTCTTAGCTCACTAGCTTTAGCTTTGTGAAAACGAATGTTAGCCAGGCTCAATCATTCCCATTAGACATTATCCCTGTTTCATTGTTGAAGTGCAATTGAAAATGGTGAAGTGAAAACTGTTTCAAAATAGTGAGTGCAATTCTGAGGAGTAAGAAATGGTGAGAATTTCATCATTGATGTCATAAATGGAATTCTAATATTACAGAAATTCATAGTTAAAACAGTGATGTTTATACTACTGCAGGTAGTAAAGAAACATACCCTACATTTAACATAACAATATATTATTATAATATATTATAATTTCTAATACAATAATA
>NW_010262628.1:20619-20934 GCF_000690775.1 Eurypyga helias
CAGCTTTGATGATGTATTGTAGAAATATGTTTGTTTCAAATGTTTGAGAAACTATCTTTGCTTTTTTGAAAACAATGGTCTGATTATTGATTTTGATTGTTGCTGTGCACTGACAATTCATAGCTAAATTAAATTTTCAGGAATAGTTTAGCTTTGATCAGTCTGGGGTAATACCTTAGGTGGGATTAAAGGGAGACTTCTGTGCATCTAGTCTCTTTCACATTCAGTTACACATCACTGTACAAGATATAAGAGATTAGCATTGAATATATAAACCTTTTATCTCTGGGCTTTTATTCACTCTTTTAAACAAGT
>NW_010262628.1:20978-28519 GCF_000690775.1 Eurypyga helias
GACTTATGAGTGTTTGTCTCTTTGAAACACAGTTCAAAATGTTCATCGTACTCTATTTTTTTTACTTAAAACTTGGGAATAGTTGGAAACAACATTGCTCAGAATACCCACAAAACAGTAAATTTAAAAAACAGAACAAACCAACCAACCAAACAAAAAAACCCGTTACTTTACCTAGCTTGAGGTCAGTCCCCTAGTGTAAATAGAGGTTAATGGCTTTTAATATATGCTGTCTCTGATCAGCTCTAGACATTCCCCTAACACAAACCATGGATTGCCCCATGGAAACGCATTCACCTGATCCATGCCCAAAATTGCCAGGCCAGGAAGCATTTGTCCTTGGCAGAACACTGGTGAAAACAACCCCTTGGAAGCCATCAGGGCTGCAAAAGATGGTGAGGTAAGGTCACAGGATCCTTTGGGATATAATTTCCATTTCTTTCCTCAGTACTACAATAATGTTGAAAAACTACAAACCAGAGAATACCTTTTGACGGAAATTATTTAGAAATAGCTATGACAGCTATTGAAAAATAAAAGTTTTCTTAGTAGTTATGCTGGGCAAATGCAAAACTGAAGAGTTCAGTAATTCAGTAGTTGTATTTTCAAGTGGAATTTTTTTTTTCCTGCACCTTTATAGAGTTGCATTTTCCCCATCCCGTTATCACAGTAAGTCACAATAACAAAAGCTACAGCCTTCCTTTGGTAAATGAACCAAAAAGCAATTAGACACCACCACAGAGAGAGGTCAGGAGTCCTCTTTCAATTATTTGTTGAGACAACACTTTGATTTGATGACAGCCAAACCTTAAGTAACAAATACATTGCACAGACAAGGAAAACAAAAAAACCCAACCCTATAATACCATTTGAAGCAAGTCACTGAACCACAATATTTGTTCTAAACCCATCAATATTCAGAAAGCAGTGGTAGCGAAGTGGCAAAAACAGTCCACTCAAGCAGAGAGGAAGATACGTATCACAGTGCCTGCTCTCATGTTTCCTCTTGAAATAAGGCAAATTTCGGGGGCTTACAAAGCCCAGCCTTTGAAAAGTTGTCTCGATGACAATTGCTGTTTGGGGGTAACATGAGTGTGCACGGATGATGTAAATGACATACATGCAACTGACTTAGGAGGCAACACAAAGGAGAAAAGGACATTTAAAAGAAGCCTGAACATCTATAACTGTGGCAAGAAAGAAGAGGGTATCAGAGCAGCAGTCAAAATCTAGGTTGATGACATCAAAAGTCACCCCACTAGCAGCACAACTCTACCCAGACCAGACATAGCTGCTCCCTGGTAAGACGCAGAGGTGAACCTGTGCCCAGCAACTGGACAGATGTTATGGGGAGCAATAATTATGCCCCACCTCCCAGTATGCAAGCAAATTTCTTAATATTTTAGAAGTGGTGTATTGTATTGTGTATTGTGGTTTATCTGTTGTATTACTGGTAGTGATCCTGCACTTATAGATCACTGTCAGCTAATTATGTGTCACTCAGGTGAATAAACTGCCTTGATCTGGTGTTAATTTGATGATAGTCTAGCAATCTTATGCATGATTTCCAGACTTCGAAGTTGTTGGTAAAAAAGGTTGAATTTCCATAAAAAAAAAAAAAAAAAAAAAGATACTGTTATTCAAGATTTCTACCTCCCAGATGAATAAACCAGTTTTTGAACTTAGAGCAATGATCCTGCTGCTTCTTTCAACCACTGCATCTTGAATTACTTATTAACTGTAGCCCTGCTTGCAAGGCAAAGCCAGGGATGGCCTGAGCAGCTGAATCCCAGGGCACGCTGCAATAAGGGGGAAAGGATTGCTCAGTTCTCTTATGCAGAAGAAGGAATTTCACCACAATCTCTCACTTCCAATAGTGCTTTAATACTCAGATATTTTAGAAAAGGAGCACCTGTTCATGTACATTTGATAGTTTCTGAGCATAAATTGTTTCATATTCACCCAGAAGGTGGAGTTCAGAAAAAAGCATGTTTCCTTTCAGTGTTTAGGAAGGAAGGCTGCCTGACCACCCTTTTTCTGAGATACCAGTTAGACCTCTATGGAAAATATAGCTCAGCTAGGAAGCTTTGGGATCACAGACTGTGCATTTAAAACCCCATCCTCCTATGCACAATGAATTTAGAGAAAAGGTATTTGAAAATTAGAAATATTCTAGTATCATTTATAGGTAAGAGTTTATCAGACACTTGCTGGGGAAGACAAACATGAATTTAATTCATGTGTCTTTTGAAGCACATTCTGATCTTTTTTGAGTGCTACTTTATTTCTTGTTAGCAAGTGGATTATTGACAGATGTTCAGCAAACTGTCCGTCCTTATTATCTACTTGTTCTTTTTACAGTAAAATAAAAAGCAAACATTACTTAAAAAAAAGAGACCAGCAGCTTCTCAAAAATGTAATAGATAAGAAGCTAACCTAAATATTTCAGAATAATGTTTTCATGTACTTAGAATTTAAGAACCTAAAAGAGCACTAGGAATGTAGAAACAAGATTACAGAAGTACTTGAATGGTTCTTAATTCCAAATATTCAAGGACCCCGAAGTTTCTTAGATTTTGGAAACTTTTCCAGAAGAAAAGTAGGTGCATTTAATGTGAACAGAGAGGTGCATTCTGCTCCTTTCTGAACATACTCATGTATTTGGATTTTTTCTCTGCAGCCTTGAAGCTGAAAACACATTTAACAAATAAGAAAGCAACGATTCCCCAAGATCAACAGAATCTAGGTGTGAAAAAACAGCTATTGAGAAACATAACACTACCAGAAGACTTGTCAGCTGTTTTCCATATCACTCTTGAAAACCCAGTCATTTTCTTATGTTCTGTCTCCATTAAAATAAAATGCATAAATAAGCAAAATTTAGAAGATGTTTTGAATGTTAGCGCCTCTATTTCTTCATCAGAATATAAACATTTCTGGAGAGCTCTCCTCTAGCCTTCCTTATTTTGATAGCTCTCGAGGGTCTCATACACTTAATTGAAGCATTTCACCAAGTTTACTCAGTGAAACAGTATGAACATTTTGACATAAGTGTTCTATTCAATGCAAAGTAAAGTTCCTGAAATTAATCCAGTGACTCAGGAAATACATCTATTGGAAACAGCTTTCAATTTAACAGTAAAAATTAATTATGCTTTGGATGAAATAAAAACAAAAGAGGAAGCATGTTTTTTCCCTTTTATTTTTTATTTTAAAGAAAAAAGCTCTTAAAATACTGCTTTTGTATGGAAAATGAACAGAAGAGGGCAGGAATTTTCCGAAGTGGATTAGCCACTGTGAACAAAACTGTTTCCATAAGTAACAGCTCCAGCCTCAAGAGCTTTAAGCTCTCTCTCTCACTTATGTTCACTACCAAATTAACAGCCAAGGTACTTAAACTCTATGAAGTTCCCATTAAAACACATTTTTAGTCAGCTATTCAAATATTAACTTTCCAGCAGTGTTTGAATTTACCATGAACTCCCCACCCCATTTCTACAGATGAGTTAATGTATATCTCACATTATGAGTAAAGAAACAAATAAACATCTCCCACTCCTGATGGTTTAATTTTGTGCATAACTAAGTGCTGGTGAAATACGCACTTAAAGTGGACATCTGGTACAATGGCTTCTTTCCATGATTTTGTTTTTAACCTGTTCACCATATTTCTGCATAATTAAAACCAAAAAGGCTTTAGACATGAAATATGTTGATTAAAAGTGAGACCCTAAATTTTTTATTGTTACAATCACAAATTCAGTGTAAATTTCCTGGGGAAAAAGTGATTTGACCTTGAAAACATTACCTGAAACAAGACAAGAATAACAGTGGGAAAACAAAGATGTATTGGTCAGCAATACTCTTTGTAAGATATCATTAAGTAGTTGATAAAAGCAAGGCTTCCCTTCAATACAAATAATTGTGCTAATCAGGAAACATCTTATAGGGGAAAAAAACCAAAAACATGCCAGAGGGACCAGTTCACATTAGTGTAATAGTCCAAGTCTTCCTATTTCTGCCAACATTATTTAAAATATGTTGAATCCTTAAAATGGATTGCTTTTCAAATGCACTGCAAGTACTAAGCCATCAGATGATCTTTAAATATAAATTTTATGATGGAATGTCCTATTTGATTTACTTGGTGTAATTTGTATCAGATCTTCTGTCAAAATACTCTGAGAAAAATTCAAAGTGTCCTGACATTTCTTGATAAGCCAGTGTCAACATAACTTACTGTGCCATGTGTAGCAGAATATGAACTTTACTTTTCCCCTTCCTGCTCTTTTACACCATTCAGTAGTTTCATCAGCTAGTATATTTTTATTTTTTATCCACATGGGTTTTTGAAATGCACCCACTTAATACATCTACAGAACTGACTGTCAGTTATTTCCACCTCTGGTACATGACTGTGAAGCATGACAGAATCTGTCAGGTGGACAAGACAAACTATAAGGGTATAGTGCCATCTAATGCCATAGAGAGTTCAGAGATGTTATCCTGTCACCTTCAACCTCTGGAAAGGTTAAGGATTCCAAAGGTTTCAACAATCAACAGAAATTTTAAATGAAAAGTGTTCCTGAAAAATCAGCATTTTTTTCCCCCCTAAAACAACGAGTATTGAATGTATTTTTCTTGCTTTCACCAAGATGTGCCTATTTTAAAACATAACATTCTGAAATATTTTAAGTACAGTTGAGTGCTATGTGGGTCAATAATTCCCACTGCTCTATGTTGAAAACTAAAGATTTTGCTAAGTCAAATGCAAAAAAACAAGTTAGAGAGGTTTACAGACAGAAACTGAAGCTGAATATCAAGAGAAAACAGAAATGGATATGGGTTATTGCCATAGGAAGATATAGAGCATTTAATTTTTCCTAAATAGGTTTTCATATAGGATGTTGTTTAGGCTAAAATTCCCTTGTCATCTAGTTATATTTAATAACATTTACTATTATTCACACAGAAAATTCATCCTGAAGATGTTTTACCTGTTTGATGCTTTTAGAAAATATCAATTTTTTTAATCCTTTTGACTTCCCTAACAGTACTATTTTCCTCTAGCTCTTTGTCCTCATCTCTTATGATGCATGAGTCATTGTTATGCATCTTTCTCTGCTAACCATCTTTGCACTCTTTGGCTTTCCAGCAGATTCTCACAGCACCAGGTACCTGACTATGACCTTTAAGCCTATGCATTTTCTCATCAAGAATTCTATCAAACTGTTGTAATCAAAGAGAGCATTATATATTTATATGATAGAGCTGAAACATTTCCTGCTGCCTAAACCTAATCGTAAAGGAAGTTTTCCTACATGCTTTTTTTTTTTTTCTCCTAAAGCTGATATTTTCTTAACACAACTCAGCGGCCACAAGATACGTTAGATTTCTTGTTAATCAATTGACAGAGCATTATTACCCACATCACAGTTTAGGAGTTTTATTCCCAACAGCTTTCAGAATTGGACAGCATATGAAATTTCATTGCAGTATTATACCTAACCACAGTATGTTCCAGTATGTTTCCAAACTACAGAAAGCATCAGTTGGTCATATTCCTGTCAATGAAATACCTTATGCATTGTGGGGAGAAAAAAAAAAAAAAAAAGAAAAAAGTATTAGCTGTCCCATAGCTGTTCAGTGCCTTTCTTGGCTCATAGCAAGGCGAGAACTTTGCAAGAGGTCAAGCAATGACAGCTGACAAAAATTCATTCATATTTTATTTTTGTCTGCATGTGTAGAAGTCTGTAGATATATGGCTAAAGAATTAATAACTTAAAACCATGAGAAGACAAAACTAACTCATTCAATGAGGTTTCCTTCTATTTCCACCACAGACAACCTTTTCTACTCGGTGTCCAAGCTGTGGTTGAAAACTGACTGCAAACAAAGCATAAGTGCGTGGTAGCAGAGCAAGTTTCCTATAACTGTCAGGTGCAGTACTAACCTCTGAGAACTGCTCATCTTCTTTGCAGGAATTACTCAGATTCAAATAGGTATGAACACCTATCTGTACTCTCTGTATAGGAATTAATATGTGGAAGACAGCAGAATTGTGCACACCAGTTTAAATGATTAGACTGGAATCACAGGCCTGAGAACTGGTGCTCCAAATCCCATGGTAAAGAGATGCTAGACATCCTGCAGGAAATCTGTTTCACTAATTACCTGTGCTTCACCTTTGGTGGCTCGTCTTAGATATTTAAACATTTGTTATAATTTTCTTCTTTATATTATTCAACTCCCTGTTCCTTTATCCTTTCCTCATGTCAGACCTCTTAGACGTGATGGTTGCTTTCCACTTAATTTTCTAGCTGGTTTTCATCTGTCTTGATGGGTTGAACATATAGAAAGCACTTCAAATAATACCTTCCCAAAGCTAAGTAATGAAAATGGTTTTTACTGTCCTATAGGTGTACTCCTGTACACAGATCCCTTTATGGGATTTGCTTATTGTTAGAGCACAATATTGGTTGTTGATGTTTAAATATGATTTCTATTAATTGCACCCAAGGTATTTTCTGCTGTTTAGTCAATTGTTCTCAATCCTGCATGGACGATTATTTTTGCTGAAAACCAGTATCTTCTACTTGTTGAATTCTACTTGTTTTCTTTTCAATAGTTTCCAGTTTGACAAGATGATTTTGAATTTAAATTTGAAGTCATCTTTCAGCAGTCCCTCTCATCTTGGAAGCATCTACAAATATAATTAGCACAGTCTTTGTTCATAGAATCATAGAATGAGATCTCTTCCAACCCAAACCAAAGATCATTGAGTTCCAACCCCCCTGCCATGGGCAGGGACACCTTCCACTAGACCAGGTTGCTCAAAGCCACATCCAGCCTGGCCTTGAAGACATCCAGGGATGGGGCATCCACAGCTTCTCTGGGCAACCTGTTCCAGTGCCTCACCACCCTCTCCGTGAAGAACTTCCTCCTGATATCTAGTCTAAACCTCCCCACTTTCAATTTAAATCCGTTACCCCTTGTCCTGTCACTACAGGCCCTTGTAAAAAGTCCTCTCCCAGCATCCTTGCAGGTCCCCTTCAGGTACTGGAAGGCTGTAATGAGGTCTCCTCGGAGCCTTCTCTTCTCCAGGCTGAACAAGCTCAATTCTTGCAGCCTTTCATCATAGGAGAGGTGCTCCAGCCCTCTGATAATCTTCGTGTCCTCCTCTGGACTCGCTCCAACTGGTCGACATCCTTCTGACACTGAGGGTTCCACAGCTGGATGCAGCACTCCAGGTGGGATCTTACAAGAGCAGAGTACAGGGGTAGAATCACCTCCCTAGACCTGCTGGCCACACTGCAAGATGATATTGCATCTTACTTATTAATGAAATATTAACCTCTGTAGAATCTCACTTGCACATACCTCCATTCTGCCCCATTGATACATACTCTTTTAGGAAGGTTTGTTCAATCACTGGGTCCATGCTACAGTGTTTCCATCTAAACAACAGTTCCACAGATTGCTTACGAGATTTACCAGATGCCATTTGCTTTTTACTAATGTTGTGGTTTAACTCTGGCTAG
>NW_010262629.1:0-220 GCF_000690775.1 Eurypyga helias
AAGGTTTTTCCAGCAAAATCCGTGGGTGGAGTGAGCTGGGGGGTCCCATTGTGCTGTGGAGAGGGGCTTTGGGTATCCCAGGGGTGTATGGTGCGGTATGGGGCGTCCTGGGAGGAGCTGGGGGGGCTTAGGGGCCACATAGGGGCACACAGGCACCCTGGGGGTTCATGGGGTGGTGTGTGGGGTGCCCTGGGGGTGTTGAGGGCATCCAGGGCTGTGT
>NW_010262630.1:0-2168 GCF_000690775.1 Eurypyga helias
CATTTATATAATTAAGTAGTTCTTACCTCAAATTCTATAAGCCTCCCTGTTTTTCCTCCGACCCTTCCTCACTGGGAGTGTGTGTGTGGGGGGTGTGTGTGTGTGTGGAGTGACTGGTGGTGCTTAATTGCCAGATAGGGCTAAACTGCATCTTCTTAAGTCAAGTGTCATGGTTTAATGCCAGTCAGCAATCAAGAACCACACAGCCGCTTGCTAACCTCCCCCCTCTCCCAGTAGAGAAGGAGAATCGGAGGGAAAGACAGGGGAACTGTAAGAGCAGTTTAATAATTGAAAGTAAATTAAATAAAATAATGATACTAATAATACTAATACTATGTAAGGAAAATACTACTACTACTACTTCTGACAATAATATGTAAAAAAAGGAAAGGAAAACAAAATGATAGAACTTCTCACCACTGGCTGACCAACACTCAGGCAGTTCCTGAGCAGCGATTTCCCCTCCTGTACAACTCCCCTAACTTACATACCAAGCATGACGTTTGATGGCATGAAATGTCCCCTTGGTCAGTTTGGGTCAGCTGTCTGGGCTGTGTGATACTGAACACAGGTGCAGTATCAGAAACTGAAAAAAGTCCTTGAGTTGACATAAATATTCCTTAGCAACAACTAAAAACAATAGTGTGTTATCAATATTCTTATCAGCACAAATCCAAGAACCAGCCTCATCCTAGCTACTGTGAGGAAAATTAACTCTACCCCAATTAAAACCAGCAGCACACTAAGACAAATGCTTAAGTGTTACTTGGTAACTGAGAGCTCTCAGGTTGCATGGCAGAAATCAAAGAAGTTGCAAGTAAAAGATTAGCTGGAGGTTTTATCACTGAAGGCATAGACAGTGTTGTTGTTGATAATGAAGCACATGAGCTAGCAGGAGTATTCAGTATTTGAGTCACTCTGTGTACAGTGGGTAAAGCATTTGCAGACCCAGAAGAGTTCACGATTTTTGTAGAGCTTTTCAGTGGATGTTTTAATGTTTGCCAATTTAATGAATCAGTGGATGCTAGAGTGATCTTTAGGGGTACAGGATTAACAATTGCTGCACCTTAAGCTACTTGACCATGGTTAATAGCTAAAGGAGGAGGAGTTGTCTTTGTATTAGAAGAGAGGAGAAGAACATGGCTGCCAAGGCCTTGTGATGGAACAATAAAATGAGTACCATTAATCATTATCTCAGTTCCAGGTGATGAAGGCATACTGGTGTTAATAATTATTTTCTGTTAAATGCAAGGTTCATTCAATTGATCTCTTGCCAGGCTTGTTACAGAGGATGAAGTCAGACATCTGAATAGCAGAAGCACAGGTGTAAGTATGACTTTCACTATATTGGAAGACATCTGCTGGCATTGTAGAGAAGAAAAGTTGTGAAAATTAATGACTTTACCTGTATTTCATGAAGCAGAGGACAAACTAGTTTGAGGCTTGTGAATATCTGTGTTAGATGACAAAGCAGCTGAAATACCTGATAACTGAATCTGAAGCAATGTGAGTGGCTGGTCTTTTGGAAGTGAGGGGAGATTTAGAACTGTATGTATCACTTTGGGGGAAATGGCTAGAGATCCAGACAGGCTAACCAGCTGGAAACTGTAAAGTAGATGATAAGTTCTGAGGAGATACTGTTGGTCGTGTAGTTGAAATTAGCACAGATGAAGCAAGATGTCTTGTTTCCACAGTTGATATACCTACAGTATTTTTGATATTCAGTGTACACAGTTGCTTAGCTAAACCCGGCCTTGTTCTTAAAGTGTTATTTCCATCAATCAAGACAGTAGGTTGTGTCGCAACAGAAGTCTCACTTGGTGTTACTGAAACAGATTCCAAACATGTATTTGCTGCTGTTACTGTAAAAGCAGTTGCAGCTTTCCTTACACCACCTATGGATTTATTGATTGATGTAACATTGTGACTTGTAAACCCTGAACGTACTGGAACCAAGCTACCACTGCTTGACAAACATAAAGTAAGACCCATGCTCTTTTTGTCTTCTCCTTTAGACTACAATATATTAATTGGTGGAGTTTGTTGTTCATTGCCTTTGGTATTTACAAAGGTGTGCTCTATGTTTAGTCCAATTTTCACATCTTTTACTGGAGCCACATTAGGTGATGATTTTTTTATTGGTACTGTCATGGTTTGACTCTGGCTAG
>NW_010262631.1:0-462 GCF_000690775.1 Eurypyga helias
GGGTGGAGAGTGGGCTGGGCCGGACCGATCCGAAGAGCCCCTCAGAATGGCGCGGCAGTGAGGAGTGTTGAGGGCTTCCCTGGCGCGGCCGCCGTCCGAGGGCCTCTGTCGAGGCCGAAGGAGCTCGGCGTGGCAAGGCTGCAGCCTCGCCTGCGTGCTTAGGGGCAGGTCTCCGGCCTTTGCCCGGCAAGGACGGGCACCTGCGTCGATGCAAATAATCTGAGTTGAGGCACCTCCGTCAGGGAGCGCGGCCGGGAGGAGCCGCCCTGCCGGTCGGAGCGGAGGCTGCCGGCCCGGAGTTGCCGCAGCTTCCTCCCAGCTTGGTTTTGAGGGCTTGCGCCCCAAACCTGGGCGTTGCTGCGCCCCTCTCGCTCAGAAGCTTGTTTTTGGAGGCGGCAGGAGCTGGGGCCACCGAGGGCCGCGGCATGGGCCTCCCGCTGTGCTGAGCGGGTCGCCCCCGCT
>NW_010262631.1:484-1720 GCF_000690775.1 Eurypyga helias
TCCGGAGGATAAGGGTGTGCTTGCAGCTGAAGCCTTTCCAAGACTGCTCGGCGCTTTCTTTTGTTCACTTCTTCCAGTACTTTGCTCTGAAGATAGTTGTGAGTTTGGCTCATAGCCTCTGTGTAAAGTTGGTGTGGTTTCTTAAAGTTTGTTCTTCCTTTTCAGTGGTTGGTAGTTGTGCAACAACCCATCTACCTCAGCAAGTTACTGTGTAATCAGCTAGGAGATTGCAGCATACTGACTACTAATTTTGGCCAAGAGGTCTACTTAATGTGCCTGGATAGTGGCCGTGTGGGTTAATGCTATTGTAACTCTATTGAATGAATGCAGAGTTGCTAATAAAGGTAGTAGTTCAGCATAAAGCTGTCTGCAGATACCATTTCTGTAATAAATTTGTATTTTACAATAACATTTTTTAATTGTAGATAGAGTCCTCATAGCTTGGAAATGGATTTGGCTAAACAAAACCCAGAATGTTAATTCAACAGCATGAGTGGTAGTAATAGATCCGGCACCTGGAGACGTAGAGTAGGCAATCAAACATCATTTGAGCTAAACAGGCCATTAGTAGAATGATGGGTATGGTTCCAGAGCTGGGGAGGTAAAGTAGGACATCAGTTTACACTGTAGAAATAATTCTGGAGTAGGTGCTTACTATGCATGTAACTTTTGAGATGGAGATCTTGAGATAACAGACGTAGGAATTTGAGACATAGACTTAGAGTCTTATAGACTGGCTCTTGGGCAAACTTTGCCCAGAATCTTATTTAACCCTGATAAGTTCTAAAATGACTAATTCTACTAATATTGTACTGAGTCTGTGTGGGATGAAGTTAACTTTCTTCGTAAGAGCCTGTATGGTTCTGTGTTTTGGATTTGTGGCTAAAACAGTGCTGGTAACGCACCAGTGGTTTGGCTATTGTTGAAGAGTGCTTGCACAGTGTCAAGGCTTTCTCTTTTTCCTACTCTATTTTCCACTCCCCTTTAGTAGGCTGGGGATGGGCAAGAGATTGAGAGAGAACACAGCTGGGACAGCTGACCCAAACTGGCCAAAGGGAAATTCCCTACCATATAATGTCATGTTCAGCAATGAAAGATGGGGTAAGGGAGAAGATGGGGGTTTTTGGCTTCCAGGGTGACTGTTGTTCAGAGACTGGATGGAGCATTGGTTTGCCTATCAGAGGTGGTGAGCAATTTCCTTTGCTTCGCTTGGGGTTTTTTTTGAGCTTTTGGGGG
>NW_010262632.1:0-1594 GCF_000690775.1 Eurypyga helias
TCCCCCCAAAACCCGTTCATATCTGCTCTCTCTTGGGGTCCTCTACCCAGCCACGGTGCTCATGCCATCGTCACTGTCCTCTCCCCAACAAGGACCTTGAGGGAGACCTGGGCTTGGGATACTTGTGGGACGTGCAAGGAAGTGTCCTGTGTGTGCAGCACATGTGGCAGCAGGGACAGTGCCCCCTGGCATGCCCAGGACAACTCCTCATGGGCTCAGGACTGCAGCTGAGCCCTCCCCTGGGGACAAGAAGGGACAGGGATGGGTCTCACACATACCCAGGTATCACTCGGGAAAGCAACGACTGACACGCTAGATGTGCATCACCAACTGGCCTCCAGGCCTTCCCCGTTTTGGGCACTCACCCCAGGACATAGGAAGGCAGCGACCCCCCCACCCTTGCACCCCGCTGTTCTGAGCTGGGAGCCAGCCCTGCCCCACTCTCCCCACGCAGCTCCTGCCCGGATGCTGCTCCCAGCCTGGCTGGTGTTTGCTGGTCCCTCCCTTCTGGATCGATCCCTGTTTTCTCTCGTGACACCGCGTCACCGCCATGGCAGCGGTCAGGCACAGGGTGCTGGCAGGCAAGGGCCACCAATGCCTGCCAGACTCCAGCTCTCTGTGCCAGGGACCTGCAAAGCAGGCAGGTGAGACTGTGGGCTCAGGCAGTGGTGGGTTCCTGGGCAGGATAACGCTCCCTGGGATGCAATGGGTGCTCACTGCGCACCCCGGGGCAACGGGAGCCCAGGAGGGACCCACAGAGGGTCTGCTGTCCCCGAGTGGTGTGAGCTGGAGAGGCTGCCTTGGCTCTCAGAGGCAGCAATGAGCCCTGCCTCGGTTTCCCCATCTTTGCCGTGCACGCAGCTGCAAGAAGCAGTTAGTTTACTGTCTGTAAAATGCTTTGAGAATGAAAATACTCCTGCTGTTGTGTTATTATTAATAATAATATCCTCCAGGCTTTATCACTGAAACTGCTGCCAGAGCTAAAAGTTTCTTGTGGCCCCAAACGACTGAGCTTGGTTCAAGGAGTCGCAGTTTACCTGGGTGAAATCATCATAAACACCATCAGTTCATTCACTGCAGCACTGATGTAGACAAGAGCGATTTCCCCTGCAATATTGCCATTTCCACCTCAGGCCCCAGCCCCTTCCACGCCAGCGTAAAGCTCCTGGAACTGGGGCTGCTGCTGCTGGGACATCTCCTTCCCCGGGCATCCTGCACCCTGGCAAACCCCTCCAAGGGGTCCCGCATGTCTCTCCTGCTTCACACAGGAACCCAGTGACAGGTTTTTGGGCAACAAGCTGGGCAGACTCAGCCCCCAGTGGTGGTAGTGCTGACGGCAGGGAGGGCATTCGCTCCACCTGATGGGACATGCCAGGACAGGAGGGTTTCGAAGAGGACCAGAACAGGCAGAAGCAGAGCTGGCCTGTGGCACAGTGAAGGCGAGACCCTCGCTGTCCCCTTGGAGGAACCCTGCTGACCCAGCTCTTGTAGAGGTGGCCCCTTGGCTTGCTGGCCTGGTTGGGACTACTCAGTCCTGCGGTATGCCTGACAATGGTGCCAGGCAAGCAAATAGGAAACCAGAGCACCGCAGATG
>NW_010262632.1:1661-1928 GCF_000690775.1 Eurypyga helias
CTTTTAGCTAAAAAAAAAAAAAAAGCAAAAGCAAAAAACCCCAAACAATGGCTTGTGTGGAGTGAATGTTGAATGGCCCTGGTAATGGCCTTAATTCCTGGAGGTTGCAGAGGGATTCATCTGGGACAGACATCAGTGACGAGGTAATTCAGGAACCCACTCCCCACTCCAAAAAGGCCCAGCAGTTAGTGGGACTGGCACCCCCTGCCCTGGCCACGACCCTGGCCGGACTGCTCCCACCACTGCTCAGGTGGGTGCTGAGACCCC
>NW_010262633.1:0-204 GCF_000690775.1 Eurypyga helias
ACAGGGATGAGGACACGGGTGGGGATGGGACCCCCCAGGGATGGGGATGGGACCCCTCGGGTGTGGGGACAGGGAAACGGATGGGGCACAGGGATGAGGACATGGGTGGGGACCTGCCCCCCCAGGGATGGGGACACAGGAGTGGGGATGGGACCCCCCGGGCCTGGGGACAGGGATGGGGACACGGGTGGGGACAGGGGCGGG
>NW_010262633.1:639-946 GCF_000690775.1 Eurypyga helias
GGATCCACGGCCCCCGAGGCCGGGGGACATGGGTGGGGACAAGGATGGGGACATGAGTGGGGACCTGCCCCCCCAGGGATGGGGACACAGGAGTGGGGATGGCACCCCCTGGGCCTGGGAACAGGGATGAGGACATGGGTGGGGATGGGACCCCCTGGGCTTGGGGACAGGGTTGAGGACATGGGTGGGGACACGGGTGGTGTCAAGCCCCCCCCGGCCTGGGGACAGTCACTGTGTGAAGACAGGGGTGGGCATGGCTGGGGACAGGGACACAGCCCGCGGCACCCACGGGCCCCTGTAGCTCCCA
>NW_010262634.1:0-262 GCF_000690775.1 Eurypyga helias
GAGAAATTAGAGCCCTGTGGGGCAGCTGCTTTCCCTGCCCACCCCTGTTGCTCTTCCCACACCCCCCAACTTGCAGCGGGGCTCGCCCCCAGCAGGGAGATGCTCCAGGCACCGGTCTGCTCCCAGCTTCAGGCATGTGCTGCCTGGCAGGGGATGAGCCGAGCCCGGGTGGGTGCTCTCCCGCTGGAACAGGCAGGCAGCTCAGGATTTATCCTGCTCTGGGTCCCGCAGGAATGGGGGTAAAGCACATGGACACCCCCCC
>NW_010262634.1:294-706 GCF_000690775.1 Eurypyga helias
TCCGTCCTTTCCCCGCCAAGCTGGAGCCGCTCGTAGCCTGATGCTGGTCCGGGGGTGCGTGTGGATCACGTCTCGCCCAGCCTGGGGTGTGGGTGCTCCCCGGGGGCAGGGCTGGAGGCAGAACCAGCTCCAGGAGCATCGTGGCGTGGTGGGATCAGGGTACAAGCCGGGTCTCCTGGGGTCAGGGTGTCTGCAGGTGTCTCCTGGGGCTTTGCAGGGAGAGGGATGCTGGCCAGACTCCGTGGCCTGGCACGAGAGTGGGTATGGGGGTATTCCCCATACCCCACGGGAAGGGGGCAGCTGGTGCAGAGTGGCCCCACTGCAGAGAGGAGGCTCTGGGCACGCGGGGGGCTCCGCACCTCGTCGCATCGGAGCCGTTTGAGCAATCGGGGCGCGGGGCCAGGAGTGGGTG
>NW_010262635.1:0-5531 GCF_000690775.1 Eurypyga helias
CCCGCCAAGGCAGCCCCCTGAGCCCGGGGCAGCCTCGCTGGGCCAACTACGTCAAGGGTGTCATCCAGCACTACCGGGGTAAGGCCAGGGCTGCCGGGTGGGTTAGAGCCCCCGTCACGCTGGGGCAGTGCTCAGCACCCGGCTTTCGGTGTGCTCCAGGGGCTTTCCCAGTGCCAGTGCGATTCTGCCGCTGCTGGGGCAGGGCAGCAGGGGCTCATGGCTTCCCCACTTCCCTTCTGTTCCCGCAGGTGGTCCCGTGCCAGGCTTCCGGGCCGTGGTAGCCAGTGACATCCCGCTGGGAGGGGGCCTCTCCAGCTCCGCTGCTCTGGAGGTGGCCACTTACACCTTCCTCCAGCAGCTCTGCCCTGGTAAGGCGGCAGCCAGTGCTGCCCCTCGCGCCTCTGTGCCTGGGTGGGAGCCAGGGTGAGGAGGGGGGGACCCTTCGCAAGATCCCGCAGCCCTGGGGGAAACTCTACTGTGGGGTGGGTCACAGCCCCCTGCCACAGCTGGAGCTGCCCATGCCTCTCAAGCCCATGGACCACCCCTGGCGTTTCCTGGGAGGATGAGAGGATGTTCCCTTGGAAGCATCTTCTCCCCACCTTCATGTCCCCCAAAAATGGAGAGATCTGAGACACCAGTGTCAAATTATCGCATCCAGTTGGATCTGAGGACCCATGCTGACACAGATTCCGTGCACTGGTGCAGGAGCAAGCACCTGCAGCCGATGCTTTAGCAAAACTCCACTCCATGGGAAAGCAACCCTTTACCTTTGTGTTTGCTCCCCCTGCTCCAGGGCAAGGGGCAGAGGTCCCAGAGCTGCTAACCTGTGTCTCTCCATTCCGGCACAGATGACGGTGATTCGGTAGCCAAGGCTCTGGCGTGCCAGAAAGCAGAGCACACGTTTGCCAGCATGCCCTGTGGGATCATGGACCAGTTCATATCCGTGATGGGCAAGGAAGGCCACGCGCTGCTCATTGACTGCAGGTCAGGGCTGAGCGCTGAGCTCGCTGTGCCGTGCCCGCTTCCTCGGGCAGGTGGGGACAAGCTGGTCCTGTGGCCATGAAATAAAGGCATGAGTGCGGGGAAGAGTTAACCCCTGAACCCAGCCCAAAATCTCACTGTGGGGTTGGAGGTCCCTGCATTTTAATTCCTGTGCCTTGATTCCTCCTCCTCCATCCTTTCTGCTACTTGCCTGAGCTGTCTGTCCCGCAGAGTCGTTAGGGCCTATTATGGGACTAATAATTGGGAGGGAGTGAAATGCTCAAGTGAAATCCTAAACCACTCGGACTTTGCCTCTGCGGAGGCAGGAGCTGCCTGCCACGTGGCCTCACCCGGATGGCCGAGGGCTGGAGTGGCCAGAGGGGACGGGCCCATGGCCCACGCCGAGCTCTCGCTGCAGGTCTCTGGAGACCGTCCTCGTCCCGCTGACTGATGCCAGCTTGGCCGTCCTCATCACCAACTCCAACGTGCGTCACACGCTGACGGGCAGTGAGTATCCCACGCGCCGGCGGCAGTGTGAGGAGGCGGCGGCAGCGCTCAGCAAGGCCAGCCTGCGAGATGCCACCATGGCCGAGCTGGAAGGTGAGGACGGTCCCTCCCTCAGCTCTGGCCGCTCCTTGGGGCAGCAGGAGCTTGGTGCCCCATGGCATGGGCTAGGATTGGGGGCCGGCACCTGGGGCAGGGGGTGGCTACCCACACTGGGATGGGAGGGTGCTGCAAGTAGAGAAGCTCTAGCGCAGGCTGGTTGCAGGATGCGGCCATGCTCGCCCCTTTGCTGCAGGGATGTGTGTGTCTCTGCAGCGGCCAGGAGCCAGCTGGGCGAGGAGGTGTACCGGCGAGCCAGGCACGTCATTGCCGAGATAGCGCGGACAGCCCAGGCAGCGCAAGCGCTGCGGGACAGGGACTACGGGACGTTCGGGAGGCTGATGGTGGAGAGTCACAGCTCCCTCAGGTGACTGGGGCAGGGCAGGTTATGTCTGGGGCACCGGCGTCGAGTCGTCGTGGGGTTCCTTTGCCTGTGGATGCAGCACGGGGGGCGGCCAGAGCCGTGTCCTGCGTGGCGTCTCTCACGGCTCAGCCTGACGGGGGGTTTTAGGAAAAGCCCCGCCGTCTTCTGCGCTGGGGGGTGCTGGGATGAGGCAGCGGGTCATATATGTCATAGGCATGGGCTGCTTACGGCAGCACCCAGCGGGTCCCCGATGCTCACAGCCTCGCTCGTGTGCAGGCAGAGCGCTGGACCGGCACTGCGGCATCCTGCCTGGCCGTGGATGCACCGAGACGCGTGTTTCAGCTGTTGGTGGGGCAGGTGCCATGGCCGGGGTATGGGACAGGGCAAACCACGGGTTTCTTCTCTCCAGGGACGACTACGAAGTGAGCTGCCCAGAGCTGGATGAGCTGGTAGCAGCAGCCCTGGAGGTTGATGGGGTTTATGGCAGCAGGATGACTGGGGGAGGCTTTGGAGGCTGCACAGTGACGCTGCTGGAGGCTGGGGCTGCAGAGAGAGCCCAGCACCACATCCAGGTACGGGGCAGAAAAATGGCAGAAGATTGACTTAAAGATCCCAAGGAAACACGCAGGGGCATGGCCTGGGGATGCTGCTGAAGCTCCAGAGGCACTTGGGGTTGGTGTAGCCCATCTAGTGCTACACAGGGGTAGCCCTGAGTGTTGATGCTGCTAAGCTCTTGCAGCCTGTAAATAGTGTGTGTGGGGTAATAAAGAAAGGAAAGAAGGGACAGAGGAAGGTGTGGGCAATGAGGAGAGACCGAAAGGGCAGTGCCTCTGCCATCTGAGGAACAGCTGGGAGAGAGGGAACATGACCATGAGTTCCAAAACAACGAAGGGTGTATTTAGGGTGAGTGTGGAACACGACCCACAGATTTTTCAGATCAAAACCCAGTGACAACTGGATGAGTTAGAAGAAAACCGGAGCCAAGGGAGTTTTCTCCTGTTGCCAGGGAAGTGAAGGTCAGCAGCATCAGCAGGGTCAAAAAGGGGTTGGAAAAAGTCATGGAGAACAGTCCCTAAGGGGCTGTGGAAGGGTCAGCTCGAGGATGTGTTGATAGCTTCCCTGCCCTGTGCTGCGGATGGACCAAGGGACGCCAGACCGTGGCCAGGACAGCGTGCTGCCACCAAAATCGTCTCGCCTGGTCGCTGTTGGAGCGGCAGCTGGGCCAGGGGCACAGTTAGGGTGATGGGCAGGGCCTTTCTCCCCTGGCTCCGGCACCCACGCCCCGCCTGGCCTCCTGCTGCAGCATGGGGCAGCCCCATGGCACCAGCACTTGCTGCTCCTCCTCTCTCCTAGGAGAAATACAGCGGCACAGCCACCTTCTACCTCACCAAACCCTCCGGAGGGGCAAAGGTGCTGCCCCTGTAGAGAAGCAGCCACCTCACCTGATGCGGGATCACCTCCCTCCGAGGTGGCTACTCTCCTCGCGTTGAATGGGCATCGAGTCGTCTGTCCCCATCGTTAACCTAATAAACGCAATATCTATTGCCGTTCTGCGCCCGCCTGAGCTGAGCACCGATGCCAAAGTCACCAGGGACCGTTCTATAGAGGAAACTGGTTTAACTCCAGTTCTCACTGGTGTAATGAGCCATTAGCAGGGATGCGGGTTCCAGTTGTGCCTCTGGAGCCGCAGTCACAGGAAGGGATGGTGATGGAGGAGCAGCAGGCACTGACGCTTGGCAGAAGCCCCTGCTTGGGTATCTGCTTCTGGCACACGTCCTTCATCTCTTGCTGCAGATGGAGGGTAGCGGGGGGGTGTGTGATTTTTGTATTATGATTATTTTTTTAAAGAAAAGGGAAGAGGCAGACTGTAGAGAAAACATTTATTGAGTGCCATAGGAAGCCATCTGATTGAAAACCTGCTGGATCCACCTTGGAAAGGCTGACCAGATGAAAATTAGAAAGCGATGCTGTTCCAGTGCAAGGCACGGGTTAGGTGCGCAGCCGCCTTTTGCAGGGGGGGTTGTGCAAAGCCCTGGGGAGCAGCAGCTGACAGGTTGTACTCTTCTTTTGGATCACAGGGTAGTCTTTGGTTAAAATGTTTGGAAGCGGAGTTCCCTTTTTAGGCAGTTTGCAGTATTTTTACCCTGGACCACAAAACACAGAGAAAGAGTCACGGCGTCCTTGTGCAGGAGAAGAAACCCCAGCCACAAAGGTGAGATGGGAACTGGGAGGCAGGATAATGCCACTGGTACTTGCTCAGGAAAAGTAAGTGCTTTTGGAAAGTACAGTAAAACCACAGGGTTGGTGAAGTATCTGTTGACCCAAGGTCAAAAATGACCTAGCTCCAACCTGACCTAGGTCCAACTGCAGTCCTGGAGCCTCCAGGAGTCCTAAGAAACCCCAGCCACAAAGGTGAGATGGGAACTGGGAGGCAGGATAATGCCACTGGTACTTGCTCAGGAAAAGTAAGTGCTTTTGGAAAGTACAGTAAAACCACAGGGTTGGTGAAGTATCTGTTGACCCAAGGTCAAAAATGACCTAGCTCCAACCTGACCTAGGTCCAACTGCAGTCCTGGAGCCTCCAGGAGTCCTGGAGGCTCCTTGAGCCTCCATGTGCATCTTTGGCTCAAACATGTACCACCCCTCCTGCTCCAAAGAACAGCCCAGAATGGAGAGGGAGTCCTTGGTAGCATCAGTGCTCGGAAGTCAGAGTCCAAAAAAAAGAAGAATGAAGGTGCCAAGGTCCGATGTCAGATGCAATCAGAGGGGAATGCTGTCAGGGAGACTGGGCAGCTGCTGTTGTGGCTGGAAGCTCTAATCCAGAACTAAGGCAGCTGCCGCTTCAGGCAGGATCCTTGCTTTCAGCAGGCTCCTTGCCTGCTCCCGTGCAGCTGAAACATGCCAGAGCACGCCTTGTCTTCAGCAAGAGATGGAGCCCAATTGTTCTTGTTGGCAGAGGGCAGCGAGACACCAGGCATCATGCCCAGAGCCAGGAAACGAGCCCCAGCAAGGTCTCACCTCAGCCCTGCACCCAGCCCCGTGCAAGGACAGCTAAGGCCAAGGGCTGCAGGAGGCTCAGACTTGCTCAGGATGATGGGAGAGCCTGCTCTTCCCTTGTGTTTACTGGGAGAGAACAGGTCCCTTTATGGATGTTGCTGTTGGGCAGAAAGGCTTTTAAAAGATACCCAGCATTATCTGCCCCAAATCTCACATTCTCCATGTCAGCCACTAAGGAATCCTGGGCACCGTTCCTATCTCCAGGCGCCCCTGGGCCATCCCTCTCATCCAGGCAGCTCCCAGCCCTTCCACGCATGTGTGCAGCAGCTGGAGACATGTGGCTGCGGTGCAGGGAGCGGGTCTGGCCGCTTGCAGCCTTCTGCTGGAGTCGCTGCTGGGGGAGAACATCAGGCCCAAGGCAGAGCCCACCAACCCATCAACAGGCTTTCCGTAGCCTTTGGATCAATCCCTTCCTAACTACTTCTACTAACTTCATGCATCTCAGCAGCCACGGTCCCAGTGTAGCCTCCACATTCAGCATAGACCTCATCCACCTCCGTTTTTTTAATAAAATAATAAAATACAT
>NW_010262636.1:0-19713 GCF_000690775.1 Eurypyga helias
TGCTCCGGGGGGCCGCGCGTGGCTCAGGAGCCCTCCCAGTGCCCGGGAGGCAATTTCTCCTCCTCCTCACAAGCGTCGGGAGAACGCCCGGTGGAAAATGACAGCCCTTCCACGCGGTTCATCCCTTCTCCTGCGAAAGGACCCACTGCTCTGAGGGCAACCCCCCATCGCCTCACAGCCACGGCTGAAGCCGCCCCTCCTGACCACAGCCCGCCACAGCCAGGCAGCGCTCCTACATGCCTTCTTCACAGGGCTCCCCTCGCCTTCGACGTTACATCAGGTGCCACAGCATCATCCTTTTTCCCTCAGGCATCTCTTCGCCAGAGCTGAACCACCGCGTGCTGGTGACCGCGGTAGCACACCATTAGGCACCGGAGTTAACAGCCCATTAAGCTGCGGTTGTGTGTCACGCATTACATGCGCAGATGGTATTTGTAAAGTTAAGCACACAAACGCGAGGAAGCATCAGAAGAGTCGGAGGATGGTGAGGCACAGGTTGCCCAGAGCAGCTGTGGATGCCCCATCCCTGGAAGTGTCCAAGGCCAGGCTGGATGAGGCTTGGAGCAACCTGGTCTAGTGGAAGATGTCCCTGCCCATGGCAGGGGGGTTGGAACTAGATGGTCTTTATGGTCCCTTCCAACCCAAACCATTGCATGATTCTATGATAATTAAGACTGTCCATACACCCTTGAGCCTTTTCACCCAACAGAGCAGCTGACAGGAATAGCAGGGATCTATCCTTTATTTTCACACCCAAGTTTTGTCTGGTAGTTTCAGGTACACACTGATGAGACCACCTTCCTCACTGCATACCCACGTTCTTGGTCTATCAGGAGCCTGCAAAGGCTCTAGGTACCCACAAGTTTTGCTTTCAAGCAAAACCTTAGCTACAGCCTTGGTCCAGCTACGTGCGAGTGCAAGACTCTTGTTCGAGAAAGTAAAGCAAAACCCAGCTTTTTCACATCAAACAACATTCTGCTTTGCAGCAACAGAGCCACCCTGCCCTGAGAGAGGGAAACAAACTCCACTTGGAAAAAAATAGATCAAATTATTCAGCCAGCCAAAGACACTGAAGTTAGACAGCTCTCACCCCAGTGCTACAAATATTAGCCAATTAGTCACTACACCACATCTGTGAAGTGGGTTAATTGAACTCTTCTCATTTTGCATAGGAAGGAGGCACAAAGGTTAGGGGACTGGCCCAAGGCCACAAAGAGCACTCAGAGCTGAGCCTAGAAAGCAGACTTCTTGTTTCCCACGCCTACGTTTCAACAACTAGACTTGGCTTGCCTACATCAGAAAATAGGCTGGCATAGCTATAGCTGTGTAATTATACCATAACAGTTTATGCCGGAATAACTCTCCTTGCGGACATGCTCCTCCAGATGGAAAGTGACTTCCGAAAAGCTGTCCAAATGAATGCACTAAACAGCACAAACTTTGGGGTTTGCCTTTTTGGTTGTTTGGGGTTTTTTTTTTCCCCCCCCTCCTCCATTTTAGGGGGGTCAAAATTCCCAGGACACGTGTCTCAGCAGCATTTTGAAGCCTTTGATCCCTTTTGCAGGCCACTGGAAAGCAGGGGCAAACACAGAGATTGTCACTGAAATGCTATAAGTCTTGTTGTCAAGATTTTTATGGTGCTTTTCATCAAAATGTTGAAAACTGAAAGCTTCCAGCTGGCTCTCCTTACAGGTAATAATTTAATAGCTAACAGCTTTTCTCCCAAAGCTGCTGGAACCTGCTCGAGCCACAGAAGCTGATGGGAAAAGCCAGACCCATCCTCTACAGTAATTATTTCTGATTTTTTAATCCTGCTGCTCCATAAGCTTTCAAAACTGAATGAAGCTGTGAAAACAAGGAAGAATGACCAAAGGAAAAGGGACAGGGAATGAAGTGAAGGGGTTTGTCTTTAAAAAAAAAAAAATATAATCAGCTTCTCAACTCCAAGGACTGCAGAGATGAGCCTGTCTTTGCTACGCAACCTGGGGGTGAATCACTGGTTTCAATGCAAAAGTCAGCTCAGGGGCTGCAGAGCTCCACAGCCATGGACATCAATCACAGACCTGCCTCAAACCATACTTGGCAGAGGAGCTGCCATGACCTTGAGGACAAAGCCATGGTTTGGTGATGGGGAGACCAGGGTTCACAGCCAGCTACAGTCAGAGGGTCCTCCACATAACTTCGGCCAAACCAAGAGAAATTCCTATCTTTGCCATGGACTTCTGCCACATTATAGAGGTCACCTCAGCACATCTCTGACCAAGCCATCCCTGGAGCTCCCCTCAGCCCAGCAGGCAGCCCTTTTCCCTTCCATTTCCGCTGATGAGACCTACACAACCTTCACACAGCCCTGTCTGCCCTGGGACAGTGTCCTGCAGCATCAGCCCAGCTACCCCAGGATTCACTGGGATCCCCCCTGGGATCACCTACTCCAGAGACGCATGATGTCCCTTCCAGACATTCACCCAGTCTCCACTGGCCTTTGTTCTCCTCCAGTGTGCTGGAGATAACAGAGCTCCCCCATCTCACAGGGACCCTGGGAGAAGAATTTAATTTCTTATCGCTTATCAGTAATGTGCTCCGATAGCTCAGTGATGGGCTCAGCCTGCTTTCCACAAAATATTTAAACACATAACCCCTCTAATATGTGTGCATGTGCACATGTGTGTGGGTGAGAATTATTATTTAACACAACCACAATGCTTTTTTATTTAAGTTCTGGTTTAAATCACCTAATTCTCCTTTTTTATATGCCTATATAAGGTCAAGGTGTTTGCTCCCAAAAAGCTTGTATTCGGTATTCACATAAATAGTACTTCATTGCAGCAAAAGCTCCAGATTTCCTTAGATTTAACAAATTAAAAATGCCTTCCTAACGCTCTTTGGCCTCAAACGGCTATGAACACCACAGAGCAGCAGACCCCCAGATCAGCTTCCTCCTCTACCCACAGAAGGGGCACTTTGAAGACAAGCTGGATCAAATCCCAATATATTTTGAAGAGGACAAACTTAGACCCTTCTTTACTGCCCTGTGCATCGGGCAATCTAAAAGCCATATAAGCACTGATCTATTCATTATTCCATCTTCTCCTCTTTCCTACAATACAGCACTGTTTTATGCTTATATGCATCAATAAAGAGACCTATAAAGAAAATAATGAACATCCCTGAATATCTTCAGAGCACACCCTATTAATTTTAAAAGGGACACAACATACTGTACCCCTTGTATTTCACCAAGATAAAAGCCTATAGATTGATTCCTATTAAAACAGTTGGTATTTTCAGGACATGCAGATGTAATTTATGGAGAGGCACAATACTCATAATAGCTCAAAGGCCACAGAAACTGTAGATCTGTGTCTGTTACTGTAGTTGTACAGGCATTCATTGTACAGAGAGCCGTTGAAAAGGCGGAGTATGTAATCTGAATACTAAATTCGTGAATAGTTTCTCACTTGGGCCGGTTAGGCTTTTCAAGAGCAGCGGATGCTTTGTGGGGGACTTGGTACAACATTCTGCTAATATATCACATGGTTGCTGTATTTTCTTCTCTTACCTTTACTGTTAGAGCTTTATTCATGAAGACACAATATTTGATTCTTAAAAGGGCACTAACTCCCACTCTGTACTTGCCACCTGAATTCAGCATGCACTCCAGGAGACAATTTGCACAACAAATATTTCTTTTTCTATAAAACTGACAACTTTAGGTGTATATAACCCAAAAGTATTGAGGAAACAACGATCCCTTCCCCTCACCCCTTTATATTCCAATTGCTACATCTACGTTACTTGGAAAGCAGTATTCTATTTTCTGGTTTATTATCAATAATAAAATTGTACAGGTTTTCTCTTTTATTATGGAAATATAAATGTGTATGAATATATCACTTAGGAGGAAGGGCAATTCTAAAATGTCCTACCAAAACCTAATTATGACACGAGCTACTAACACAGAAGCCTTGAGTCTGGCATCATTTTTATTCGCTCCTTATACAGCACCTAGCACAATGAGGATTTATGCATGACCTGGCTTCCCACTTAGCACTTGAACAAAAGTAAGAATTAACCCCTGCTTTGCTTCTGGCCGGAAATCACTGTACCAACAGAATTACGTATATCCAACACCGAACAGCAAACAACACAGAGTTGCCCAGTTCATGGCACATAAGTATGCTGGATCGAGTTAAATTACTGGAGCTGCTGGAAGCATTTATGCAGATTGACTGTTACTACCCAAGCCGAAGTTTGGTAAAACTATAGGTGCTGATTATGTTGAGTGTCCCAAAACACCAGGAAACATTCAGTGACAAACAACTAGGCTCATGGCTTCGCAACATCTGAAAATACGGTAGGAACAGAGCTTTTCCATTTCTCTGTGACAGGATGAACTTGAAGGTTCAATCTCAAAAGGTCAAAAGTTGCCCTTTAAGTTTGTTTCTACAATACAGAAGGCTTATACCAAATTAGGCTGTGAACATCATGGGAGTCTCACAAGGCATCTGACACCTACCTTCAGGGTTCTACCTGATATACTACAGCTATGATCATAGGTTTCATCCGGTGTGAAATACAGAATAGATAAAGCCACCACATACATACATTTCTGAACTTGAGTTCCTGTTATAGCTCTTTAAAACGCAAAGAATTGAGGAATAAGGACATCTCACCTGTCTGTGCCCCAGGGCAGCACCACAGGAACCTCATCAGCCAGGGGCCATCCCACACTCCCACACGAGAGAGGAGCAGGCAAGGGGCTACAGCCAGGTCTAACCAAGAGCCCTGGTTTTCAGGCAAGTCCACAGTGATGAAGCAGATCAAGCCAAAAAGTCAATCTGCAGATCAGGATCAAGAAGGCTCATGGCTAGGCACCAGGCACAACAGCAGCCAAGCAGGAGACCAACACTCTTTTAACAGAGCCCAAACAAAGAGCACATCACAGGGCTGAGCTTAAATGGGCTTCTAGCCCAGTGGTAGAGCATCGGTGGAGGATACAGCTGAGGCTGATCTGGGGCATTAAGGTCCGTTAGTGCATTCGGGGTCCTCACACTGCCAGTCCAGCTTCAACTCCAAACACCTACAGGTGGGAGTTTGCTAAACCGGGAAACTAGTAGCTGCCCTTACCATAGACAGTTCGATGGACTGTGCACGCTTGAGTGCAGCAGGATCCTTTGGGCATCCCTCTTCTCCTTTGCTGCAGAGGGATGCTGTGCATGAGGGAAGAACTGGTGTGTGTTAAGCTCTCAGCTCGGCTTACCTCACAGGAGCTTGCAGACCTCCCTGGAAGTTAAACACTCCATCTTCCCTGATTCCACCTGGGTGGTTACACGATTTCCCTCAGCGTCCCAGGGACTTTATTCAAAACACCTGAAGGGTGTCTGCTTTATTCATTTCACTCCATACTCACCACATTTCCAAAAACAACCTCTTCAGCATGCAGAGCTACAAAAATGTCAGCATGGATTTGCTGACATGCACTTTACCCTCCTTAGTCCTTCTTCCTATCCATTCACCCCCTTTCCAGCATCATGCTAGGTGCTTGTAGGGAGCCAGGGAGAGGCAGCGGTGCTGGGCTGAAAACTAGGGGCTGCAGTGGCCAGGGACTAAACAGCAAAAGCATCTCTCAGGCTGACAGCAGGTCCTGCAGGTCTGTGGCTCTGTGACATGGCCTGATCCAGGGGACAGTCACAGCTGTCCCGGGCCAGGGGAGCAGGGCAGGGATTAGTCCCCTCAGCACGATGCGTGGACTCAGCACGAGTAGTTGGGTGTGAAGTATTGAGTCTGCAGTGAGTGCTGGGGGTGAAAAGCTGCCACCCAACCTCCAAGCACCAGAATTAGATTCCTGCTTGTAGCCACTCGCCAGAGGAGCTCTACAAAGGAGAGCTGGAGATATCAGTTGGCTAAATTAGTTACTTACAGTTGGCAAATATCCCCATTCATAGTTCTGTGCTTCACCCAGAAAATAAAGCTGATGCTATTTCTTCTCCTCTGTCCACTGTGTTGAGAGTCAGGAACACGTCAGCGAGAGGGGCAGGGACACGGATATGCCCATGATGGAGGCCGTGCGAGTGCACGAGAGAGATGTTTGGAAAATGGGGGGGTTCTATGCCTCTCTTGGGCTCCTAAGTAAAGCGTCACCATTGAAGTGTCCTGGTGTTTGACCGCGAAAACACAGCCACCGTAAATTAACTGGCCACACAATCAGTGTTGAAGCAGAGCCAGGTTAACTTTGATTAACCACAAGCAACAATTCAGATCATAAACCCAAAACATTAACATCTTTTTACACTGCTCTCACTGTTACATGAAGCGACGTTTGACCACAGCCTTTTAAAGCTGCATATTAATTTTTAGTGCGAAGCATTCCGCTGCCTCGCCCCAGCAGCGGAGCTGATGGAGTGCTCCACAGCCTCTTTTTAGGAGCCTCATTCCTTTAGTGGCAGAGGGTTTCTTCATTTTTCTAAGTTCTATTTATTATTCTTATTTTACTCCAGGAAAGGAACAACATCTCTCTGCACCCAGCCATTACCCACACATAACTGTGCCAGCAAAGAAAACATAACTTCATTCTTGTGGCTTGAAACCAGCTCCTTTTTCCTGTTTGTTTGTTTGTTTGTATGAGGGAGGTGTTTCCATTTTTTTAACTCTCCTTTGAGGATTTAAATCAATGAAGACATCATTCGGCCTCTACATTAAAAAGACAATCTTTTACTCCTGACTCCTGCCACTGTCACTTTTTTCTGAGATCTGGAAGAGCAAATGTTACTTTCTGTTTATTAGCAACTGGCAGGATTCTCCTCATTAAGCTTTTGGGTGGTGGAACGATGGCTAAAGAAGATGTCATTTGGTCAGGTATCTCTCTCCACTGCACAGGCCTGAGCTTATACGACTCAGTATCAATAGAAATTCTTCTACTTGGCTCCAGCTGAAAAGGCTCCACCTAAAAACTACAACAGGAGAAGAGAAAAAAAAAAGGACTCACATGTTACAGCATTATGAATGAGGACATAACTAGAAAAACCTTTGCAGATATTATCATTGTCTTAAAAATCCTTCTCTGAATTGCTTTTGCCAGTTTATTGTGTCTGTGTGCTGCCTAAGAGTGTTCTTCTCGGAACACAACTTGCTCCGTGCAAAACACAGGATTTTTCTGCAGCCCTACAGAAGGACCAGGTCCCTGCATTAGAAAGACAAATGCTTTTCGCAGTGGTTTGCTGCCAGTTTGGTTTTTTTGGGATGGTCTTTGATTCAACAAGGGTCTAATTTTACATTCAGCTCTGAAGTTTGGTTAAAAATAGATATTGAAAACAATCCTTAAAATCTGAAGAAGTTTTATATGGAAGACATATCCAAAGGAGCTAGAGATCTTCAGCACTGACCTGCTCCTAAAGTGATTCCTACACTATATTGAGTTGCCTTAAGTGGCTGACATCAAAATTGTGACCCTCCAGCGAGGTTACCCTGGATGGTTAGTGCAAGACTTTTGCACATTTGCACTTTGATATCAAGTGTTTGGCTGGCTGTAGCTGGTGGCTTCTTCTGTAAGACAACAGCTCTGTTGAAAACCCTCACTTAGTTGCCACTGCCCTAAAATCAGAGATCCCGAAAGAGGAAAAACTAAGATGATGACTTCTCCCAGAATTACCATCTGTGGCTGATCTTAAAGTAGACAGAGCTACGAAACAACCAAAATGCCAAACTGCCGGGCAGACCTCACGTTTCTCCATGGGAATATTTTTTCCCACTGCTTCCTTTAAGAGGTAGTTTCTTACTTGAGATAAGGGAAGCTCCGTCAGCTGCTTCATAGAGCAAAACTGACACCCGCTGGCCACCCCCAGTACTTGAAACGTTTCGAGCGACTGAGCAAGCCTTGCTTCAGGGCAGAGCAGAAGAAGGAAGAGGGGGAATAACCTTCTAGCCCATCTCAGCCCTTCTTCCTTACAGCGCACAGCCTCGGCACTGCCAGCGGTACCCCAAAACCCCGCTGCCATGAAGTGGGACCATGCGTGACATAGCATGCAGGCTGCCTTAAGGACCCAGTCACACACACTCCTTGTACGTGACAAGGGTCCTGGCCCTTTCTGTGGGAAGATGGACCAGCTTTACTGGCCATTTTTCCCCTGAGGTTCAAGACGACGTTTCAATTGAACAATCTCGGCTCGCTGTGCCCACGGTCCACCTCGCTTCCCCGCATCAGCTATTGGCGAGCAGCCATCCATGTGCTGGTTGCCACTCAGCCGGACGGACTCCATTCTGCTCCCACGGAGGTCTGTCTCTGCTGTGCCCCAAATTTCTCTGCGGTATCCTCGTTCCTCGTCACGCCGCCACCTCTGATAGCTGGAGCTTCATTATCAAGGCTGCCAAAGATAACGTTTCCTACCAAGTCCTGTTGCTAGTGTGTTGTGTGAAGAAACGTCCCTTTCTGCCGCCCTATCTCAGCACAGGCCAGGATTACGTTGGCGTTTATACATTTATTTTTCAACCACATTGCACGCTCGTATCTGATTTGCTATCCACTTAGGCACTTCCAAGAGGATTGCCTTGTAAGTAGCTCCCTCCTACCAAATATCTTTGGGTTAGATCTCATTTATCTCCTCATGGAGAACTTCAATCTTCTCCAAGACTCAGTCTAATTCTCTTATTTCCTCCACATGTCATATATCATCATGTGCTACTCTCTGGTATTATTCCTTGTTCCTGCCTGGTTTTTGAAACTCCTCTCTGCTCTCTTACATGTTACTGATTTCATATAGTACATTATATTCTACATGGAACATGTCACTTGGCTGAAGGGTACATTATTATATTTAATGTAACCAACGTGCCCTTTCATGCTTGCGTGATCAGTTTGCACTTTAGCTGTTTTAAACATCCCCATAGTACATTATTCAAAATTTAAAGCATGGCATCTCTAAAGCGCTGTCCTGCTTCTTATCACAGTTTCCAGGCAGTGTAGAGTGACTTATCGTGTTAAACAGGGAAGAATGTTTTCCAACACTGAGCAGCTCCATCCACACCGGCTCTCCCTGCCTGTGCTGCTGCCCGCGTTGGCTCAGGCTCCAGGGAAAAAGGAAACCGGGCTAAACTCTGCTCTCCCGTTCTGAACACTTATACATTCAGATCATCTCACAAGGGTTCTAAAGGACAGGCAAGGTACACTAATATTTGTAATCAATATTTCTTGGAGACCCTCAATGGAAATTAATACTCTGACTTCATTTGAAGTTCCTGTTTTTAGCTTTTAACTTCTCCAGGAGAGCAAAGCATTGCCTCGCATTGCTTTAGTGGAACTTGATGAAGTTACGAGATTATTTGATGATGTTTAATAGCTGATTAATTAATAAGTTGAAGGCACCATGTGACAGCAGCCTCTCTATGATGGATAGAGGCCACAGCGTTGCTCTGTATTTCCCTAATGCTATCTATATCCGTTTCAGCCTCAACAAATCCCTCTTGCCTGTGGCCTGACTGCATCCCAGACTGGGCTGGGGGGGACACAACAAATACCTCTGTCAGTGCCGTTAGGGAGAACAGGCCAAGGATCTTAGGGCCACTCATTGCCACATACCCAGCATCAATATTACAAGGAAGGAAGATCCCACCTTGACTTCCCAAGTCCAGAGTCCAGCTGCTTTGACTGAGCCTTGCTGTTAGTCCAGACCCAGTTCCGAAGCCTTTCACAGGGGTCCGTGAGGGACAGGTCATGGGTCTGGGTTAACATGACAGAACTACTTGTACCACAGCAGTACAATGTTATTTGTGAGCATGCAGAGATGCCCTGTCTGCCCAGGCATTTGGGAGCATCGGGGAAGGAGCTGGAGGGAAAATTCCATCCGAGCGCAGACATATCCGGAAGGGTCGCCTTCTTCAGCAGAGTTATTTCAGAAAGCGCCAACCAGGAACCTGTTCCTCGCAGTCCAAACACTCCTTATTGCATCTCACCTTGGTTTCTAGTCTTGCATGAATTAGGGTTTCTCCCAAACTAACGTGCAGCCTCCTGGCCAGAGGATGAGGTGGTTACTTGGAGAATGTGGAGCCCCGTCATGTCACCATATCCCAGCAGTGGTGGGATGGAGGGGACATCCTGCTGCCTCGCTGGAGGGGAATGTGCTCCCCAAGCTCCCTCTGCAGACAGGGGTCATGCTCAGCGCTGAACTGAAGCAGCAGGTATGTCCTCCCAACTTCCCTTCTGCAGCGATACCATTATTAAAATAATACTAAGCTGCAGTACACGTGGCTGATGGCTACACATCACTTATTGATTTTCGTCACTTCAAGCTTAGCCATGATTTCAGGCACGCAAAAATCCGTTCCATCAGGATGATTTGTCAGTAAATTGCTTCTTATGTTAAAAAATGGAGGGAAAAAAAGGTGTTCCATAATGCATCCTGGGATTTTCAGGATAAGCCTGAGGTGGCGTTAGGAGAGTATGGACAAGTCCCCACCTCGATTCATGGCCACACAAATGATGGGCTTTCTCTGCTGGCTTCCGTTTGAATATTCTTTTCTTACTCAGACTAGATTTGTCTCTATACAGTGAGATTCCTGAGGGACAGAATTGTTTATCTAGACAAACCTCACATTGTTTAGCTTTCAAATTCAATTTTCCAAAGCAATTTCTGAAAAGGGACCCACCCCATCACCCTCCTGAGTATGTGCTTGTTCAAGGTTTGCAAAGAGGGATAATTTGCTGCAGCTCTCAGCGTGGGGTCACAGGAAGAGGCTGGATGTTTGAGGAGACCCAGGACCCATTTTGCTCATGCTATTCTATGGATGTGTTTGAACAGAGCGCCTGTGCTCTCCTATGCTATCAGGTCATCGGTTTGAAAGCCCTGTCCTGTTTGGGTGTGAGTTGTAGCGGGGTGTCTCTGCTTTGCAAATTCCCAAGTCCATATGAAGCATATGGTGTTCATGCACAACCCTGAACTTATTAACACGTGACTTTTTACAACTAGACATCACATCCTCTCTACTGACTATTGAGAACTCTTCACTGTGCCATAAACTGTGAGGTTAGTATCGTACCACCCATGTCCCTGCCTTCTCATATTAATACCAAGCGATGCATCTGCGGCAACAGTGGTCTTTCCTACATAGCAAGAAATTATTCAAGGACTGCCCCATCCCTGGAAGTGAATTCAGAGAGCCAAAAGAGCCAGTTTTAACAGTGTTTTCAACGCAAACTTGTTTATAGACTCACAGCCAGTATTCCCATGATTTTACCAGCTATGTTTCTGTTGTCAGACAACTGCTTCTTTTTCACTTCAGTAACTAAGAACTGCAGATGTGGTTGGGGTTTTTTTCCCCCTGATCTTTCAGGTTTCCTTTCAGCTGTGAGAAACAGGTAGGCTTTTTCCTTTTAATCTGCAGGTTTAGGTCCCAGTCCAACAAAGCACTTAAACCAATATCTTCATTTGAAGTTAGTCCCTTTTTTTCTATTTTTCCATCAGGAGTTTTAATTAGATGAGGTCCATGAGTGTCCCTTCTGACCTAAATTACACACACACACCCCCAATATTAATAGTAGCTGTACTTAATATTTTCTGTAAGCGTGTCCCATGGCCATCACAGAACAAAAAGCCTCAAAGATGTTATAATCCACATATACAAGAAGCAGGGACAGGGGAAGAAAGGGTGCAGGAAAAGAGTTGGTTTCCAGGGGTCTAATAAATTTTTTGCAGTATCGTAGGTATCAGGGAGAAGTTTCAAGGGAAATTGTGTCCTCGTCCCAATTTTTTACCATTCATGCATATTTAAAATCCATAGACAATCACCCGTCTTTCAATGACTCTTCTGTTTTGCTTTGCATTTTTTTTAATTGTTATTTTTAAAGGTATTTGAAAAATAAATACACAGATCAAAGGGTTTTCTGGAATTGCAGCTTGCTTTCTACCTTTTCATAAATAATGGAAATACACGGGCGAGGCGTAGTCAGCGTGTGGCTGTACTATTTATTGCTTTCCTCTGGGGAGCCATTTATCTTACAACTACTACAGTTTACTTTCGGAAACGCGTCTGATTGTAACACTTGCAAAGGCAGACTTGGAAAGTTGGCTCCGATAATTTATGCACTCCCGCTTTCAGATCACACGTTATTTTTAAAGCTTCCCTTTCCACAACGATGTTCCCCATTTTCACTAAAACAAAGGGGAGGGGAGGGTGGGAAAGAAATCCCACCTGTGATATACCTAAAGGGAAACCTATGTAGATGAAAAATAAAATTTCTGTCACGTTGCTCTCAAGATCACATTAATCCTTTTGGGCCTCAACCAACACCATGCATATGAAGAACCCCAAAAAATAGGAGAAAGGTAGAATTTAGTACAAGTTAATATATATTTGTCAAGATCATTAGTTCCTAATAGGAGAAAAAATACCCCAACTATGTAAGTTTATTGTGCCTGAAGACCCATCCCTTACAATTTACCTCAACAGATGGAAAATTGTGGGATTTGGTAGATTGTTTTCCATCAAAATTCCAAACTGTTGGGATTTTATTTTTCATTTTTTTTTTCTGCCAGTCAAACCTGAAGAATGTCTACGACAAATTTAAGTTTTCTGTTTTTGGAAATATATTTCTCTATTTGGGGTCTTCAGTTTCCTTACTGAAGAAAACAACCATCATGCTGAATGGAAGAGATTCTGCTGACAATTTTTTTTCTTAGTTAAAATTAAAGATTTCCAGTAAGATTTTTCCATGGGAAGTTTTCATCTAGTTTTAATCTTTACTCCTGCTCTTAGTCCATAGCTACAGGCAAGGCAAGAGACTGAAGAGAGGACAGAAATGAAGGGAAGTCCCCAGCAAAAGCTCTGTCAAAGGAAAACACATGGAGAAAAACTAAGAAACAATATAATTTGCCTTATTCTAATTAAGTTTCCAATATTCAACAATTTCTTGCCACCATGTTTAACAAAGGCCACAGTCACAAATACCCAGGTATTCCAGAACATTATTTCTCTGCATATTTTACCCCCTGCACAAACTGAGGTTCGCATTGCTGGCTGTGAGGGGCTCTCATAGACCAATCTATGGAACTAGATGATCTTTAAGGTCCCTTCCAACCCTAACCATTCTATGATTCTATGATTCTATGATTCTATAACCCTTATCATTTACAGTGGGTTGGCTACCCAAAATTAATGCCAGATATGTGTGCACTTTTGAAGGATCAAGAGGGAAAGATAAAACATTGCACCATGGAGGTTGCCTTTGCAGCTGTGCCTGTTTGCAGGGAGTTGCTTGAACGTCCCTTCTAGAGCAAAACACGCTCTGCCTCTTTCCACAAACATAGCTCATAGTGCTCTCCAGATCCATCTGTGTAGGGCATTATGAATCACTCATCCTCGTCCTTCCCAAACTCTTCACCATCTTCACAAGCGTATCCTGATAAAATCCCTGTGCAAGAGGAAAGCAGGGTCATAGGATTGTTTAGGTTGGAAAAGACCTTTGAGATCATCAAGTCCATCGGTTACCCCAGCACTGCCAAGCCCACCACTAAACCATGTCCCTGAGCACCACATCCACACGTCTCCTAAATCCCTCCAGGGATGGTGACTCCACCACTGCCCTGGGCAGCCCTTTCCAGGGCATGACAGGCCTTTCTGGGAAGAAACTTTCCCTAATATCCAATCTAAGCCTCCTCTGGTGCAACTTGACGTTTCCTCTTGTCCTGTCAGTGGGGAGAAGAGACCAACCCCCGCCTCTCTGCACCCTCCTTTCAGGGAGCTGGAGGGAGCGATAAGGTCTTCCCTGAGCCTCCTCTTCTCCAGGCTGAACACCCCCAGCTCCCTCAGCTTCTCCTGACAGGACTTGTGCTCCAGACCCTTCCCCAGCTCTGTTCCCTTCTCTGGACACGCTCCAGCCCCTCAGTGTCTTTCCTGCAGTGAGGGGACCAGGACTGACCCCAGGATTCGAGGTGCAGCCTCACCAGTGCCCAGTACAGGGGGATGATCCCTGCCCTGGTCCTGCTGGCCACACTGTTCCTGATGCCGGCCAGGATGCCGTTGGCCTTCTTGGCCACCCGGGCACATGCCAGCTCATACTCAGCCGACTGAATTTGCCTCTCACAAAACCAGAACTAGGGAGAGCCTGGCCCGCTTGCTGCCTTCTCCAGCCTGAAACCTTCCCCGGCAAAAGGTTTCAGAGCAGGAAAGCGAGGGGTAACTTACAAAACAACCCCCAAAACTTTCCACTACACTTGAACTTTCTTTTTTCTGTGGTAAAGGGCAGAGGAGTTTGATGTTCAGTATCAGTTTTTCCTACTGTCGTTGCGCGGAGTTAATGTAACTGCCATGCTAGAGCAATATACATCTGCTCTTTGAAATGCACCGGTGAATGTCAGTTAGGCAGCATTTATGCTTTTCATGGCATCAGAGTAATTAACACCCCCTTTGTTTTAAGTACACGATGAAACAATACATTAACAGTCCCCGCAGAACAAACTAGGAAGGGTTTAAAGGGTAGAGGAAAACAAAAATCACGAAGATGAGGGCTGCATTTCAGTACCTCACTTGGGGCCTGGTGAAGTTTAAACCCAGGGCAAAATCCCTCTAACGGGAATTAAGCAGGAACATCTAGGCTACATGCTGGCATGGAGTTGAGGATGGAAGAACATCCTTTGCTGAGGGTCTGGACTAGGGACACCTGAACTACTTGGATTCCTTTTGTTTTCCTTGGATTCCCTTTTGTTCTCCATTTGTCCACCCTAAACCTTCACGTCCTCTCTTTTTTCTTTATTCATACAGCATTGAGTTTCATTAAATGTTTATGACCCTATTACAGGATACAGTTTTAGATTACTGTAATAAAAGGGAGTTGATAAAACTTGATTATCTGTGGTGGCAGAGGAAGAATAAAATCTTACACTTTCAAGTTTGTCCATGTTATTGGTTGTAATAACTTTTTTTAAAAGCCAAAGCACAGGAAAAAAAGCCCCAAACCAAACTGAAAAGCCAAATTTAGTGTTACTGGGTGTCCCAAAGACACTGTCGGAAATTGGTATATCCAGCATGTAAGGGAAACTTTACTGAAGCCACAAGTTCTTTGTCACTGCATATGTTATTTCAGGGCAACACCTTTTTTTTTCTTGGGTTACTGGGGTGGGAAGTACACGATGGTTAACATACAGCAGTGTCACCTCAGCAAGGACAAAGTTAGACCCGAGTGGGCGTGTGGAGCTCAGAAATTCCTGTGATCTTTTCCTGCAAAAAATAAATGGCTGGTCCTTTAATCATTTAGCAGCAGGAAGAGAGTCTTTGTTTCAAAGGCGCAGAACGAGGGCTTTAAAATAAAACTCTGCTCATCTTCAGCTTCTCAGTGAACGCAGCAGTAGCAAGGATTTCAAGATCTGCAGAGCTGTTTTAATTCCTTTACGTTCTGCAGGTACAGAAGTTAAACAATCTCTTTTCCTCCCTCTACCAGGTGTGCAGGAAGGGACATTGTGATAAACTCCAGTCTTGGGTTTCCAGTTTTACAGGAAGAAAAAAAATATTACTAACACAAACATGCTGTACTAACAGCCCCTGTAAAATCCTCACCTCTCCCCTGGCATTTTAGGGGTCTGACTTTGTTTAGGGAATGAACCCGGCTGGGCCGTGCAATAGCAATAGCGATGCTCGATCACCTACTGCTGGGCTGGGAGACAGGCAGGAGGAGAGGCCTGGGGGAGGGTCACTGGGGGCCCAGGGTGAAAGCCCAAAATGCCTGCGGGCTCTGACACCCCCAAGGGGGTTTTGGAGTGCTTCCCCATCCAAGGGGCACAATGGAGGGCAGGCGAGGAGGAGGAGGGAATTGTGCTGTCAGGGTTCGGAAAGGCTCCTGCAGGTCTGCCCAAAGCTGGTCTCAGAGGAGCGTACTGGACACAGCAGGAAAAGCGGAGCTCAGAGGGTCCTTCTGAAGCCTCCTGAGCTCAGGGACAAAAGGTGGAGAAGAAACAATAGGTTGTGGCTTCCCCAGCTGCTCTGCTCCAGCTACACCACCCCCTCATCATCCCCTGTGAGCCTCCAAGTATTTCTTGTGTTTCCTTCTTTTCTCATTCTTTCCCCAAAAGGTTTTCTCCACACGGAAGAGCAACGTCCGTTTGAGGGCAGAGCAAGCTGTGGCCCCACTTGCCAGCTGTGGGCTCCAGATGTGCTGGTGGAGAGCAGACACCCAGCTGGGTGCCTCCCCTCTCCCCACCTGCTCCCAAGTCATGAAAACTGAGGGTGCTCTTTGTTCTGACAGTGGTTACCCCACTATCAAACATGGCCAAAATGCTGCCAGGGTAGTCAGTGGGTTGGGGGAGAGACAGGGAAGGAGCACACAGCCCCTTCCTGACTCATGGCACCATGGCCCTTGTGCTGGCATTGCCTCCAGAGAGCCTCGGCCCCACCGCCTCTGCACTGTGTGCGTGAGACGACCACTACCCAACACAGCTGTCCTAGGCTTAATGCTGCTTTGATGGCCCCAGGAATAGCAGCACCCTGAGTCACCAGGGCTGCGGACAACTGGTTCTCCCTTCACCCACCTGAAAACGTGTTTTCAGTTTGTGGTTCTGGCCATAGAATCATGGAATGGTTTGGGTTGGAAGGGACCTTAAAGATCATCCAGTTCCCCCCCCCCTGCCATGGGCAGGAACACCCTCCACTAGACCAGGTTGCTCCAAGCCTCATCCAGCCTGGCCTTGGACACTTCCAGGGATGGGGCATCCCCAGCTTCTCTGGGCAACCTGTGCCTGTGCCTCCCCACCCTCTCCATGAAGAACTTCTTCCTGATATCCAATCTAAACCTGCCACTTTCAATTTAAACCCGTTACCCCTTGTCCTGTCACTACAGACCCTTGTAAAAAGTCCCCCCCCAGCTTCCTTGTAGCCCCTTCAGGCACTGGAAGGTGCTATAAGGTCTCCTCAGAACCTCCCCTTCTCCAGGATGAACACACCCAATTCTTATTTTCTCTAAGAGTGTCCCATGGCCACTCTGGTTTGGGCTTTTGGTACACACACAGGTCCCATGCTCAGCCTTTCAGCTGGAAGCACAAGGGATAGAAAAAGCTCTCATTTAAAACTCTCCTCATATAAGCAGAAATGCTGTGAGAACTGCCAAAATCCAGACCTTTCCAGCTGTCCCTTTATTTTTTTTTTTTTTAGAAGTTACAAGGGAAACTTTGAGCACTCCTGATCTTGAGAGGCCCCAAAACCAACTTGTACTAAAAACACCCTACTGCACACACAGGGTCTTTAAAACCAAAGCAGGTCCAGGCTTTGTCTCTCCCAACTGGCACATGTGCAGGTGTCCCACCGGGGCGTGCGGTGCTGGGAATACCGCGAGGCAGCAAGCAAACTTTTGTTCCCACCTGTGAAAAAGGTCAGGAGGTGGAAAGAAGAGGTTTAAATGGTTTTTGAGTAAGATCTGGTTTCTGAAATTGGAAGACACCATCTCTCATGGTGGCTTCTTGAGGGTTGGAAGCAACCCAACCCTATAAGAAACCACCCTCAGGTACACTTTGTACATCAAAATAAAGTTGCAGTTCAGTGTCTCGGATGGAAACTGCTCAACACGAGAAAGGCAGTTTCATACAGATGCCATTAGGATTCGGGGTTTCTGCCCACATGCAAAAGAGTGGAAAGCTGCTTTCGAGACGTTGTTGGAGCAGCCCCTTTTGATACGTGGGGCTGCGGGACAGACAATACCTCCGAGGGTTTAACTAAGGCTGTAACCCAGTGTGGCTTTGAGCCCCCACGGGGGAGTTCAGTGAGTATCTGCCAAAGCTCCTCAAAGGTAAAAAAAAAAAAAAAAAAGTTGATGCCTATTAGTCAGAAACCACCACAAAGCCGGGGAGCCGGAGGATGCTGAAGCCCTGGGCGTGCTATTTAACACCTGCCAGCTTGCAGCGCAACTGTGTCCTACGAGGCTGTTTCCACTTGCATTTGTGGTTAGCAAACCCAAACCCCAAACCTTCAGCAATTAACAGTTTTTTCTCTAAGGTTTCTACTGAAAAGGACTGTCGCTTGCATGTCCGAATCTCAGCGAGGAAAACACAGGCTGAATGCTCCAACTGTCCTTTTGCATGGAGGCTTTGATTTTGGGAGTGACACGTGGCTCAGAATGCACTGCCTCTGTGGAGTAAAAATCCTTCTGCATACTCAGATTCCTTTGAAAATCCAAAGCAGCAAAGTGCCTGCTTTTTAGCTTCCTTTAACATACCCTCCAGCCTTTGGCTATTTAAACATTCCTCCCTGAATTTTGCTGCCCTGCTCCTGAAGCAAGGCAGGGAAAGCCTTACAGACCTCGACTGTCTGCCAGGTCAGGGCGCAGAGAAGGGAAGGGAAGAGGTACCAACTTTTTGGAGGGAGAGGGCTTGGCTCTGCACCCCTACCCAGGCAGAACAGGAGCTGTTGAAGAGCTGTTTCTGCCTATGCAAGTCCCTTCTGGCCCCTGGTCCCTGCCCCAAAGCAAAACAGATCATGTGGACGTTAAAAAGCTTTGGAAACAGTGTTTTAAAGATTTTTAAACTTGAGTGTCCCATGGGTATTCCTCTCTAACTAGAGGAACTAGAGGAATCAGCCACCTGGGAGCAGAAGCAAATATTTACGTATGCACTGCATTTATTGAATTTCCTTGCATGGTTGACATCATTTTTTCCTTCTTTCAAGGGGTTAAGTAGCTTAAAACCCAGCCCCTCTTTGGATCAGCATTTCAGGCTGCTCTAGACCAGGCGTCCCCAGTAATCCTGGTGTTTCAACTGCAAACGCAGCTCCTTGTAGTCCTGTTTCTCACCAAATATCCTAAATGTCCTAAACGGGAGGCCCTGGCTTTGCCTCACCGTTAAATTGACAGTAAAACATGTGGAAAGACACTACCCAGCAGCAGCAGCCCCGGAATGGTACAGCCCTCCTCAGTCACTAGCAGGTGGGAGAGGTTGGGAAGAGAGATGGGGGGAAAAAAGGGAGGAAGAAAATCTCTCTGCACAGCACTGCCAGCAGCTGAGTCTGTCCCTTCTGCCCTCTGAGAAGAGGAGAGCACCCACGGGCTCGGAGAGAGGTGGAAGTAAACATAACACCTAAGTTCAACAAAACAAAAGCAAGCTCGCAGAGGTGTAGGGTTTTCAAGGACTGGTGTGCTGCATGGGCTGCGATGGTCTAAACCAAGTCTGCGGTGTGAAGCTGCGCTGCCTGGATTGTGCCAATGCTCCTCCACGGCTGCTGCGGGATAAGCCGGTGCTGTAGGCCCGTGGCGGTGTGGCTGGTACCTGCACGTTATCCCTCTGGGCAGCGGTTTGTACTTCCAGGAGGCCTTCCTGCTGGAATGATCCATTGGGGAAAAAAAAGAGACCCAAACACTGGATCAAAGCACCTGTGAACAGATTCAGGTAGTTGTTTAGGCCCACTTTGCCTCCTGACAGCAACTGGTGGTCCTTAAGGTATTCCGACCGTGGCATTTGGCCTTCCTCAACCCATCATCCGCTGCGCCTCACTGACCGGGGCTTACGCAGCGCGTCCGTCTGGGCACATATATGCATATACACGCTTAGACGTGATCCAGGATTTCCCATGGGGTTTCACACTATTCCAGAACCATGTGGGGTGACTCTGGTGCTCTGCTGGGAATGCTTTTCCATACAGGCTCCCTGCTCCGCTCTCGTTATCCTGGCTGCGAGTGAGTGCCGTACCTAGCCGTGCCACACTCCTACAAGAAATAAGCCCTGTCATATTCTTGCACAACTGACGTTGTAA
>NW_010262636.1:19723-35832 GCF_000690775.1 Eurypyga helias
GTCAGGAGAGCGTGGAAAGAAGATATTTATCGCATTAGCCCTGCATGATCAAGGAGAAGCCTGGCTGTTTAAGGATGCTTTATTAATGAATGCTAGAGGACATCTACCCCTCCTAATGTACAAGTGGCTCGTTACTGAAAAATGCAGGGAGATAAACAGCCGAGTCCTCTGTCTTCTGTGGCTGTTCAGTAGGTGTGTTACACTTGACATGGGTTATTTATGAGGCTCAGAGAGTGCCCAAGGCTAAACCTACCATTGCCATTAAAAAATAAAAGCAGATGTAACCGACAGTGTTCTGCTGCTGCTGGTTTAATACCACGACTGTCTTTCACACGACTTAAAAGGCCCAATCCAAAGTGTATCAAAGTCGAGGATAATTTTTCTATTGACTTCAAAGAGTTTGGGATGAGGCTTAATGCAGCAGGCACCTCGCCCCCACTCCCTCCCACCTGCCTGGAGGTGTATCAATACCTTAAACAAAACAAGTCCTGCATGTGCTACTACCGCTGCCTACCTGCTCCGTGCACTTAGCCGCTGCTGGAGCACTCTCCCAGAGCACCCTGTCTGCCCAGCAAGGTGCTGGTGCCCTGTAGGAATGCTGCCTGGGAGAGCAGTGCGACAGAGGCATCTTCTTCCCCAGCTGAAACTTTCTTAAGAACGTATCGATAACTCGTGTGGAGCTTAGAGCGGCTCAGCCAGCTCACTTTCCCCAGTCCTGGGGTCTGGAAACGTGTCCCTCTCCAAAATGCAAACGTGAAGGTGTGCTGCTATGAGGGAAACCCTTCCCTAGGGCTTCCCCTGACTGCTGCTCCACCTCTCCCTGAAATCCCAGATGGTTTGGGTTGGAAGGGACCTTAAAGACCATCTAGTTCCAACTCCCCCTGCCATGGGCAGGGACACCTTCCACTAGACCAGGTTGCTCCAAGCCTCATCCAGCCTGGCCTTGAACACTTCCAGGGATTTCAGCCCAGAAATAGTAGCGAAGGAACCCCAGCTTGTTACCAAATCACACTGGCTTAAGACAAATTTACTTCCATGGCATTCCCTACGGTTCATTCAATCCCGCCACTGGAAGGCATAAGGACCCTATAGCCATCATATACCATCCTATGGCAACCTTTTCCACTCCAGCAAAGGCGAGCAGACCTGGCAGGGATGAGTAGGGTATGTATACTTGCCATCACGCTGCTCCTTCCCCTCGTGCACCAAAGGCCTGGATTTTTACCAACCAATCTTTGTTTCCACAGCAAACCACAACACCGAGGCGCTCGTCACCGCACGGCCCCACGAGCTGGATGGTTAAAGCTTCTAATTAAAACAGAAGGAGCTGGTGGCTCGTAATGCCGCTGGCAGCCTGGTGGTGAGAGGGGGCCCTGCTGTCCCCCCTACCCACACAGCCCTGCGAAGGCCCAGGAAGGTGCCCAGAAACACCCCAGCCGATGGGGACGGGGACGTCATGAGTAAGAAGCCAGGCGCGCCCTTGGTCTCACCGGAGACTGCAAGGCCAGTAACACCAGGTCCGCACGCAAACGTACGGCTGGAGCGGAGCCTCTTAAAACACAGAGTTAATGAAACTCCTGCTCCTGATGAGCTGTTAGTCCTTCAACCCTCCCTGAACATGCGGGAAGGTGTAAGGGCACCCACATATGCAGAGCCATCCCCAAATCGGAGGCGCCGGTGGTAAAACACCCTGGTTGCAGCGAGGTTTCCAGGGCAGGGAGCTGCAGTAGAGGAGAGGAGCGTATCCAAGAGCAGAGGATACCCAATGGCAGCCGCTTCCTTGCAAAACTGCTTCTGAAATGAAACGACTGAAAGAGCTTCCCCCTCCCTCCCTGCCAGCGCGCTCGCTGCTCGCTGCCAACACATTGCAAGCGCTCTGGAAAATGCTGCTCACTTGCTCTGCGGTTGCTCATGACAGCTTGGTTTGGATGAGAGGGGAGAATTAAAACAGGAACAGGCTTTTGAAGGAGATGAACGACCTGCATCCCTCGTTTCTCTTTTTTTTTCCCCCCCCTCTTTCCAAGCAGTGCTATCCTTCCAAGGGCCAAGTCGCCAAGACACCGTAAGCAACAGCGCGTCTTCGAGGAGGCCGCTCCTTAGCTCCCCTTCTAGCGCACACGCTGTGTGCAGGGAACGCGATGCCCAACTCAGCTTACCTCTGGCTTCTACCAGCTCCAGACCCCGTGAGGACATCACCCCCTTATGAACACCTCCATCCAGAAAGGGTAAATTCGCCCTCAAGCAAGCGGTTTATCCCACCAAACTTTAGGCTGGATTTATCCCACCGTGGCAGGTACCAGCCCAGGGATGGGTTAAACCAAGCCCTCCCTCTTTACAACGGGAGAGCGTCTTGCTCCGGAGAACACAACTCCTGCGGCACCCGCAGACACTCGTTTTAATGACTGTACTTTGTTGTAACGTTACCAGATATTTTAAAGAGCATATCACTCCAGCAGAAGCCACTGCCATCTGTGCTTCCCCAATTAGGAATGCAAGCAAATATGTATTTTACAGTAACATCAATAAAATGTAACGTGCGAGTGATGTATCGTCGGGTTTGGGTTTTTTTCTTTCTTTTTTTTTTTTTTAAAGACACAAATTAGGGAACCAGTCAGTCTTGAAACTGTGGAATTCCCTCGCAGGAGGAACGGTGTTTTATAACCAAAAGAACAATCCAGGCAGGGCCTCCGTCTCATGGATTTTAGTTTTCAAAGCAGAATAAATGGGCTCAAATATCTTTTTTTTTTTTAACATATTGTCACTTTGAGAACATGGCCTACACTTTTTTTTTTTAAAACACCCTGCTTGCCAGGCTATTCATTAGTGAGCATCCCATACGACAAGCCTGAAACCTGCCTCCTGTCAGAAGACAGGTGCTCAGTGTTTTCCAAAATCTCGGCCTTTTTTTTCCTTCCACTGCTGGCTCAGATCTGTCACCTGCAAGCTGAGCCACTGCAAATCAGCGAGTTGGAGAGGACAACACTTTTGTTTCCCTGTTACTTCCAACAAGGAGATCTGGGTGCTCTGCAAGCATTTTTGGGTATTTCCAGAAGGTCCTTTCCCTGACGGAGCTGGGTCATCACCCTCCCCATCGCCCCACAGCGCCCAGCTCCCAGGGGAAAGAGCAGAAAGCTTTCAGAGGGCAGGAGAAGAAAACCCCAAGGGAGAAAAACCAACACTGCAGAGGAGTAGAGAGGGTGGAGATGCCCAGTGCAGGGCCGGAGAGCACAGCTCCTTGGGAGGACGAGGAGATTCCCATGGGGTGAGGCCGGGTACCACAGGGGGATGCCGGGCACCCCAGGGGGGGGGGGATGCCGGGTACCGCGGCATCTCTCACTGGTGATGCTTATCAGGCTGCTAAGTTGCACGGCGAGGGCTCGCTGCAGGCTGGGGAGGTGTTTGAAGTCGGAGGGGAGCCGTTAGAAACCTCCAGCCCGGCGAGACAGCACTTTGCACTGCGGTCACTTGCCTCTTTCCTCCTTTTTTTTTTTTTTCCATCCAACTGTGCCTTAAACTGTTTCTCTACAGAGCGTGGCCCCCAAAGGGGAGGGGGAACCAACCCAAACAAAGTCAAATAGCAACATACTGTCTGTGACTGCCAGCAAGGCATCCCCTCCCTGTCTCATGCTTAACGTGATAATGAACCTTCCCGTAGGAGCTTTTGTGGTTTAGGGCTTACTGAATAATAATGTAACACGGAGTACACACTAAGCCACATTTCTCTCTCTCTCTCCTCCTCCCCCCCCAACCCAAATACACCTGATCAAAAGCCAGGCTGCAATTAAAACATAGCATAGTTTGGGTTGGTGGTTGGGGTTTTTTTTTTTCTGTGCCACGAGACGGCATTTCATCAGAAAACGAAAGCTAAGCAAGCGTAAATATTTTCCCCATGCTGGTAATGGCAAAGGTTACACTTTGTAACTCAGCCTCGTGCTTTAACGCTCAGCCCTTTGAAAAGGGCTGTGTGTTAACACACTGCGCCCAGCCGCACGTCACACGGAAGGGTTCGGGACGCCGGGAGACAAGCGCAGGACTTGCCCTGCTCTGCCCAAGTTTCCCATTTCAGCGTTCCCTGACCCTGTCTGGAATTGGCTTGGACTCACGTGTATCCCCTCCACCAGCTTTTGCCTCCATGGACTCTTTTACCCAATAAGGATTTTGGAGCATCCCTATATGATGCTGCAGAGACCCAGAACGATGGGACTTAGATGGGACTTTCCCTGCATCCCATCTAAGGCAGAGAAAGCTGCCATGCTGCTGTGGTCTTTGTCCAGGTTTTTCTGCAATTAACGGCAGAGACAACAGAATAAAGGCCTTCCATGGCTATGGAAGTTCTCCTCGTGCTATGACTTGCTCGCCGTGTGCATATTAACATACTCGAGAAACTCCTTGACACACCCGGAGGCTACACACCACCTAAAGGAGCAGATATTGGGTAAGAAGCCCCAGCTGCTCAAGGAGAGGTGAACACGAGCGAGATGTGAGCACCTCACAGATGTTCACCATGGAGTGGCTGGTGTCAGTCGTGCCACTTGAGAAAATCCTTGCAGGACCAGAGCATTAATTCCATTTTCAGTCTCTTTCTGTGTAAATCTAAGTAGAAAACATTAAGCTGTATGTCGATGTGCACAGAACCCTTCCTCAGGCATCAGGGAAGAGGGAGGTTCTCAGGAGGAGTTTCTCTGTTTTCATCAGCTTAAAAATTTCCAAACATGAAAGGAAAATAGGTCATCGAATCTTCAATCTCCATATACCTTCCTATACACTAACAGTTATGGCCTTCCTCGTGGGATACAGATGCAGTATCTCACTGGAAACCATGATAGGAGTCACTCACATGCAGAATTAAAATTAATTATGTAGCTGCAGAGATGTCCCTGGGCCTTGCTAATCAAGACATCATTCAATTTGACGGTCATCTTCATTTCTATCTTAACCAAAGCATGTACGATTGGAAATACATGTGTTTCACATCAGTTAATTCCTCTGGGCACACACACAAATACACGCGCTCCATGATTAATTACTCGGAGCTCAGTGAGCTTCACAGGGGCTCCACCTCAGGCAACAAAAACCTCTCTCTGCAGTTTGGCCCTTGAGTTCCCCATGACCATTTCGAAGGCCCTTCCAGGGAGAGGTGGGCACAGTTTTTTTCCGTGCTCCGGGAGCCACGGCCATGAGATACGAGGTTAGGTGAGGGAAAGCGCCTGCCTTCCTCTCCTGACAGCCACCTCTGTTCTCAGCCAAAGATGAAACACCAGGCAAGAGGAAGCTCAAGTCTGGCCAAGCGCAGCTGCTCTTATCTCTTGGGTAGGAGAAGAAAGCCTTGGCACCAGCGAGCAGTTAGAATTAAAACCTCTTAAGTGCCTCCAGAAAAAGTTTTGCGTGGGAGCCAGCCCAGAGAAGCTGGAGCTCTAGAGAAATGCCTTCATCGACGCCTCCCCGGGCTGTCCTCAGCTCCTGCCCTCCAGAAACAAGCCCGTTCAGCCAGAACAGTTTTATAGATGCCAAGAATGATGTTTGCACAGCTTCCTTTGGTTATTTCTCTGCTCATGGTCATGTGCAGCCTGCCAACCCGCCCAGGGAAACCTCTCCTGGACTTGTTCAGCGCAGGACAGGGCAAGCAAGAGGTGCCACCTGCAGCAGAGGTGAGCTAGGAGGGACATTAAAGAACAGCTTTCTAGAGGCAGGGGGACACAGGCACGGGAACAGATGAATTGCTCACGGAGGTTGTGGTGTCTTTGTTGTTAGGGTTTTCTAAAATTGGAGAATCTTTTTGGGAATGACCTAAGCAGCATCTGCAGGTCTCAGGACAGATCCAGTCATCTTAAGGAGCTTCTTCTGGCCCAGCTTGCTGACATTCCCTAGGGCCTTATACCTCATCAGGATCCAAGACACTGCCCTGCAGCACCAATAATCAATATAGGAATTTATGACCCATGCAGGAATTTAATTTCAACTCAAGTTCCATCAGCGTGTAAAATAAGTCCCAGTTGCAGGCAATGATCAGGACACTGCAATATCCGCAACGGGAATGCGGCAGGTCCCACTCAGGAGATGCTGCATTGTGTTTATTTTGAATTTTGAGGCTTGTGCTTAGCGACAGGTTGCCAGTGTCCATCTGTAGCTTGTTTTTTGTTTTCATCCATGCTGCACATTTCTGTGACAAGACGTGGGCACGTTCAGCGTGGAACAAACCCGCTTGTTTTTCACCTCCAGTCTGCCCACAGGGACAGCTTGGCAGATCCCAAGCCTGGCTGCATTTTCCCTCAGCATCCTCATCCACTGCCCCAGGCATGCTGGGGTCGGGCAGGACCAGGCTCTGCCCTCTGCAGGAAGCCTCTTCAGGCCAGGCGTTCTAGTGCTCTAAAAGAGCCAGGATATCCTAACATTTCAGCTATGAAAGCCCATCACACTTCTCACAGCCTGACCCAGGAAGCTGAGGATAGCTTCTCTGCTTTTATTTAACAGCTGGGTTTGCAGCTGGGGGACATTTGGGCATTAAACCCAATCAGTCTCCTCCAAGCTTGCAAGATATCTTAACCAGGGCTTTAGACCCCACGTGCATCCTCATCCTCACCATAATTCAGCAGGTGAAGCGCAGGGTTAACGTCTACCAAACCCCACATGGCTCTTCCCCATTGACTCTGTACCTGCAGGCCTGAAGCCCAGCGTGTATTCATTTGGTCAGTCAATTAAGCATCCCCTCATTGTTTTTCTCCTCTCCTGAAGCCTTTCCTAGCATTTAGGAGAAATATTTAAATATCCCCATGGCCCAGTCCTGAGTCCTCCCAGCTATTTAACCTCCAGGCTGCCACAAGGTGCCCATATGGGGATACCAGGCTGGCTTTTGCAGCAGATTTGGGGGATCATCACAGCCTACTGAGCAACTTCAGAAACACACGTGCCCACGCTTAACCAGCAAGTGTGTTTCAGTAACAGAAGAGCCTGTTTTGCCATTAAGAGAAAAAGAACTTAGGATCCTTAAAGGAAGGGAAATGATGCCCGCTAAGCGATTTCAGTGATAAAATAAGGAAGGAGTTCTGTCTGGTCTCAGAAATAAGTAAAATGATGCTGAATCCCCTTAAGTCACTGAAAGCAAGCAAGCTCACGTGCAGTACATCTTGCAGAAGCCTGAATTTTGGCTTTCCTGCACCTGCTCTCTCTCTGCAGAGAGGAGCTCCCCGTTCAGGCACTGGGGCAACCCCCCAGGAGGGACACCACGAAGATGAACCTGGGGCTGGGCACACACTGCCGCACCGCATCCCTAGTGCGGCATGGAGACTTCCCGGTTCCTCACTAAAACCAGTGCCTGAGACACCCTTCTGTGGGTGCCAAGCACCGCCCAAGGCACACGCTGCAGTCAGATGGCAACGTAGGAGATCCAGAAGTTGTGCCAAGGCTCTGGCTGAGGCGGGGTGGGGGGGAGGGAAGAAAGAAAATAAAACAGGCACCCACGCCGAGCAGCCTTTCTTTGCAGCTTGCTGGCAACAGCAAGCTTCTTGGTGCGCCCTGAGACAGCACCTGAGCATCCCAAAGACAGCAAAGGGGAAGCCAAGCAGGTGGCTGCTTTTCCAGCTGCTGGCCTTGGTTGCACAGGTTCTCCTTCTGCAACTTTTTAGGATAATCTTAAACAAACAAAAAAAAAAAAAAAAGCAGCAGCAGTTTCTCTCCCCAAGCAGAGAAGCCACCACTTTTGGGGCTCTTCTCTTACTAAATTTAACTTTTCACAGTAATTCAGCTAAGGGAAAACAAAGAAAACCTTGATGGCAGCCAATCTGTATGCAAGACTTGGGCAAAGCCCTTTCAGGCAGCACAGCTGGAGGAGGCTGCAGCCGCGCTCCCCGGGAAGGGGCGCGGGAGGAGAGCAGGGGAAGCAGCCGACGCACAGGATGGGTTTGTTGGGATAAGATTAAACATTCAGGGAAGCCTGTCCCGCATGCACAAATGCTACAGCATCAGCATTTTCCAGAAAGTCCCCTGAGAAATAGGAAAGTGGGCGAGAATAGGTGAAAAGAGAAACTGGTGATTATTTTGACAAGATGTCCCTCCCCTGTACAGGCGAGATGAGAGCTGAGAGCCCACTACTGTTGCAGGAGCTAGGATAACTGGCAAAGCTTGTATCCACCCCAGGCTCTGGCCCAAGCTGTCACGTAACCTGGAGCAATCTCCTTCCTCCCTGTGTAACCCTGCTTACGCAGTCAGATCTTCAAGGCAGAGACTCTTTTGGTGTGTATAGCACCTGGGAGCTCGGGGTCAGGGGGTATCATCTCAGATATAATATTTCTCCATAATAACAATAGTGCCTGACTGTTCCCCACCTTGTGTTCAGTTGCGAGCTCTGACAGCTTGGCCAGAAATCCAATTTACTTGTTGACATCCTGAGAGCTCTCTCCTGCACAGAGAGCTGCTCCCTTTGATCTACACACAGTGGGAGACTCCAGCGATTTCAGAGGCTCTGAGCAAACCCCTCAGAAGGGCAATCAGCCCAGTGCGAGGCTGGAGAAGATTTATGACCTCATTAGCACAAGTGAGGCTTTCCTACCCAGCCTGTGACTGGGCTGAGATCAGGCTCTGTGGCACACAGAGGCAAGCTCGCTGCTGCTGCAGAAAGCTGGGCATGTGGGGCAAGTTGTCCTTTTACAACCAAGGAAGGAGAAGATAATCCAAATGAGCACAAACAAGGAATATATTGTCCTTATTTTTACTGTGCTCACTCCTGGAGGGCTCAAACCACACTGTAAGAGACAAACCCTAAGCTATACCCCGGACCAAGCTTGCAAAACCACCAGAAGACCAGCTAAAGAACACACCCCCAAACTCCCCCAAAAGATAAATACAGTTGGACTCACCGAGCAGCTTCGCAACCACACATAGCCTAGAGCTGAAACTTCTCCCTCCTTCCCTCAGAAAACTCCAGAGTGGGGTGCAGAGGGCTTTTAAACCCCCAGTCCTCAGGTTGTAGCTGCTGCTAAGTGAAAGCTGTGCCTGTGACCGCCTTCAGCTGCAGCCAAATCCCAAAGCTGTTCCATCACCACGCTGCCTGTCAGCACCCCGAGTGATTTCAGAGTTTTTTAGAGGCAAACGTGTAGCTCTCATCGTTATGGAAAGCAATGAAGGGGCTCAAAACCCCAGAAAGCAAATAAACAACTGATCAATGGCAAAGCCTGGTTTGGGGTGCTTTTCTTTAAAACCACCCTGCAGCAGGATTGGGCTCATCATTTTTGAATACAAGGGAAAAGCCGAATACTGCAAGTTTTGGAATCCAAACAAGGGCAAAATATTGATAGCACCCCTCATCTTCGGGTGCTTCCCCAGTTGTGGGCTTCCTCTTGCTCCCCTCCACCCGAAACTCCTTCCAGCTCCAGCCGTGCTCCGGGGCTGCAGTTATCAATCCCTCTGCAGAAGCAGGAATAGCCGCTGGGGCTCGGGTATGTTTGCTGTTCATGGCCCAGGTTCACTACAGGGTTTTCTTCAGTAGGTTTGTGCCTTTTTTTGGGCTTACTAATGAGGAGAAGGGTATAAATACACTGGTTTATCTTATAATTGTCTGTTGTGTTTTGTTTGATGTGTTTGTGTTGTTTATACTTGTGACTTCAATCTCAGGACATCACCTTGTTTTCCAGGTGTCCCGTTGGTGTTAGAAATCTTTTTTTTTTGTGAGCCCATGGTAGTGGGATAGGTAGAAAAAAGTGAAAGCACCTTGAGCTGGGAAAAGCGAGAATGTGAGCCCTAACCGCTGAAGCACTGTCAAGAGAGGTGGGGATCATGATGGACTGTAACATCTCCTTATGCTTTTTAATCTCTCCCCTTGGGCAGTTCTACTTTGGCTTTGTTGTGGGTGGATTTGTTGTTAATGCCTGGCCTTGACTGTACATATTCTTTTGCTGTTCTTGGAGAGAGCTGGGACAACGTGTGCTACTTTTTCTCCTGCCATGCACAGAGGCTGATGCTGGCTGCAGCCTGAGCTGCTCATCAAACAGCAGGCCTACCCACACAGTTTTGTTTGGTACAAGCAGGCAGGACACCCTGCTTCAGTACTGACTTTGAAGGAACCTCCATCACTCATATACTTCCCCTCCCAGTTTTGATACGAAGAGTACCAAGTGGCGTGAGATTTTGGGAGCAGCACTCAGGAGGCTGCAGGGCCTCAGTTCATGGCCTTGCTCTGACATGGGAAATCCTGAATTAATTCTTAAAGGTTGGGGTTTGGGCTTTTTGCTGCCTAAGGATGGTAGACTGAGCCCTGAGTTTTAAGAGTTTGAAAGATTATTAACCTTTATTCGCAAACAGTACAAGCTGAGAGAGACTTGCTGCAGGCACTGGGTTTGCATTCCCACACACTCGGAGATTTTCCTGCTCAGTTTACAACACGAGGACAGATGGACTTTTTAAAGGCTTTCAAGCATTATAACTTTGCCTTTCATCATCCCAAAAAATCCACATTCAAATGTAACGAGGTGGCTAGTAGAAAAAGAAAAGCACCCCAACAACACGCTTGTGAAGCCTGCCATCGTGCTCATGGGAGAAACCAATGCAAGGATGCATCTTGCACCGACAGGCATCCATGCTGTCTTGGCATCTTTTTCAGTCCTAGGAAATAAAAAAAAAACACCCAACCAAAACCACAAATTGTGCTCTAGAACTGCCATTCTCAGGCTGCAGGGAGATAGCAGCAGTCGTGTGTTAACAGTGTTCCTTTGCACTGCTGAGCTGGGGTGGTGGGACCCCTGGGGCCACTTAGCTAAGGGCTGGGGCACATGCCAAATAACCCTATTTAATTTTCTGGCAAGTGCAGGATTGCCTGGGATCTGTAAGATGGGGGTATCGTGCCCCAGCCAAGCCCAGCTCACTTGTTGAAATGGGTTTTGTTCACTCCTGCTCATGACAACCCTCTTGTTCATCGAGCCCTGTCACACAGCAGCTGCTTTCTGGCATGTTTCAATCCTACTTCACCCACCAGAATAACCAACAGTTTGATTACTGCCACAGTTAACTATTAATTGAAAAATCTGGCCAAGCTAAGGGGATGTGAACAGGTTGCCTGGTTCACATCGGTGTGACAGCTTAGGGGGAAAAACAAACCCCCTCCTTCCTTTCACTGAACCTGTTCCACTTGTCAGGATGCTCTCCCTGCTCATCCCATGCCCAACCCACTATTCTTCAATTCACACATCAAAGGCTTAGCCCACTCCCAACACTGTACACGCTTTGAAGTACCTGGGCCTCATCTTCATCACCAGCAAGGTGGTTGTAAGTGGAGCCTGCGGAGAGAAACCTGCTTCCTTGGCAATTCTGCCTCAGGAGCCGCTGCCCGCTCCCCATTTTCCTGCCACACCTTGTTAAATACCTGCAGGAAATTGCCTGCATCCCTGGGGTCCAGCTCTCCAGTGCCTTACACAAATGCAGAACAAGGATTAAAACAGTTATTAGTCTAACCTGGCTGTGTTTTCCACCTGCCTGCTCCGGTGTAAGGGACCGTGGGAGGTGTAGGGCAACAGACTCAAGGTGCAGCTCTCAGTTTACCCAGCTCTAATCAATGAGAGGCAGAAACCTCTTAAAAAGATAACCCCGGCTAAGGCTCTGAGCAAAAACCCATTGAAACGCACACGAAGACTCATTACTGACCTCTGACATCGCTCCTGTGGCAGTGCAGAATGACGGAGCAATGTTTTATAGGTAGGAATTTTGCAAACATACCTTCTTCTGCCTGCAAAACTAGCACATCCCTCATCCTCCCGCACAACCCAATGGCTGGTAATTAAAACGAAGCCAGTCTCAACTAATTTGACACTCAAGCAGCTCAGATTTAAAATATTCTCTTGAAAAAAAATGCACTTTGCTGTTAAGAAGCAGCACATATGTTTATGTATGGATAATGAGCCTTGCTGGCAAGGACAATTAAGTCTCCTGTAAGCATCTGTGGTCATTCTCCACCCGCATTTCGGAGGGAGCCTGTCTGTAAAATACCTGCCATTCTCTAGGGCAATTGTACCACCCCTTGTACTGGGCTCTCATGGCTGCTACAGCTCCTTGCCATTTTCCTGATGTGCTTTCCTGTCTCCTAATGCTTCGAGTTTAGCGTATTTTATCTTTATTCTCCTTTTACATCGTATTTCTGCCTTGGACCAAGTCTTACCTTCAGTTATAAAATAAGCACCACCTAAAAGACCAGCCTGCCAAGTGCGAGGACAATATATCTAGTAGCAATACCCTTCACCCAGGTTTTTCCAGCTTCTTGATTTGGCCCTATCACATGTCCCTGCTGTCAGTGAAATAGCTCATGGGGTTCTGTAGGTCTGGAAATCCAGTGAGAGGTTGACAGGAACTTTTTCCATGCTAATTGGGGCTGGATAGGGCCAGACTTGCTCAGGAGCAAGACCAAAGCAGATCAGGTGACATCACTCATCTCCATTGCCAAAAATGACCATGTTTCTGGGTATTGGAGGTTTTTCAGCCCCCCCAGGTGGGAAGCTCTTTTTCCTACCCCTGGAAAAGTGTTGTATTGTACCTGTTTCCAGCATCCAACTTACAGGCAGCCTAAAGGTGATGCTTTTTTGCCAACTCCCTGCCAGGTGGGTGAGGCCCCTTGCAGGCCATCACGGGCACAGGGGGACAGGCAAGGGCAGGCTCTCCCCTGGACCTGCAGCCCTGCACCCACATGCAGCACGCACAGCAAGGAAACACATCTCCGCAGGAATAGGAGGCCTCTGTGCCCTGGTTTTCCTGATGCTCCGGGGGCAGGCATTGCTGCATTTAGGCCAGTGGGATGTATTAGCTTCTTCTGATTTTTGTTTTTAAGTACAATTTTTCCTGCAGCTAGATGGAGCCAGCGCAGTACTAGTGTGCACCGGGGCTTTGCTCAGGCTGGAGTTGTTTCTGACACCTTTCTCCACACCAGGAGTTTGCTGAGCTCTTTATCTTCCCAGTAATTCCCACTTGCTCTAACCCTAGGGATGCCATAGGCTATACTGAAATAGCTCATGTTGCAAAGATGATGCACAGGTAGAAAGTTTTATACTGGGTTGTATTATCATGATAGGAGCCAACAAGGGAAGGTATTATCTTAGGAGCCTGCCCTACCTTGGCAGGGGGCATGATCCCCAGATATCAAGCTACACCCATACCTTACCTCATCATTTAAAGAGCAGCTGAACAGGGGATTAACAAAGGTAGCCCTGTGCACATCAGCTCCTTTGCTTTTTCAAATGTATCTCTCTCTGGGGGCAATGAATAATCCACCATGGTCCTAAGAAGTCCCCTTCTGAAAGTGTCTTTTTTTCCGCTTGCAGCTATTTTTCAGTAATACGTTTTTGGTGTTAAATACAGGGTGTTTTTTCAAAGCAGCACATTGGGAGCAATGATTTAACTCTGGACCCATCCATCTACTTACACCCGTCTCCACCCCTTTCCCCCTGTTATATTTTTGGCATCTTTAATATGTGTCAAATTCTCAACAGAAGAATAATAGTCCTGAACGAGAGGCTTGGGAACAGCAAACAGAGCATGTTATTAAAGGACCAGCTCTGCAGTGTTGCACAATAAGGATCTGCACTCTTGGAGCAGCGCTGTTAGGGGCATTAATACCCAGCAGTGCAGTTTTCTCCCTTTTTCTTAAATTCCTTCTTTTACAAAAAGGTTTCTATTGTTTATTCCCATTAGGAAAGTTGAGGCTACCCTAAGCTCAGGTGAAAGCAAAAGGCAGCACTAAAATATCATTAAAAATGATAGAAGGTTCCAGGTCAAGTTGGCTATTGCAGATAAAGCTACTATCATCTCCCGTTAGTGACTGGGACTGAGCGCCAAGTGTTTTCATTACACACCAAGTAAGAAGTACTTTATAAATCACAATAACTCCTGACGCGCAATAACATCCAGTCTTATTAATACAAACTGCAGGGATTTTTTTAAAGTCTGCTGGCAGTAAAACCACCCCTTCCATAAAGCGTTGGCATTCATACATGCCCTGCAGCTTCTCGCAGCACCTTTAAGCACTAAGGATGTTCATTACCTCATACACTGAAAAAAAAGAGTGGGATTATATCATTGTTTCAAAAGACTTTCCCATACCTCTCCCTAAATGTTAGTGAAGTTAGAAGGTGCCAGCTGTAGGCACCCTCAACAGCCTCAGAGATACCCGACTTAAAGCAGCCAGCCCTCACCCAGCATCACATCGTCTCCACGCTGCTGATGCGCCACTGGCTTTAGCACCCTGCCGCGCAGGTAGAGCTGAATATGCTGAGTTAGGGCAGAACAACATTGCTCTCCATGCTTTCTTCCTCTTCCCATTTACACACGTCTGGGGTTTATTTTACTATTGGGTTGGAAAGAACTGTATCTCCCTCAAAGCCACTTTTTCACACAAGCCCTAGCTTAGGGGTTGAAGGTGCGGCCTCCTGTCCTGCAGGGAAAGGGCTGGAGGTTCCTGAAAACTGTTTAAGCCCCTTCTTTCCTCAAGGAGCTTCAGCCCAATGACAGTGTGCTAGCTCAGGTCCCCATTGCTGAGTGGTGGCAGGGTAGTCTGAGGCTTACTGGCTCAAGCAACCCTTCCTCCTCCTCCTCCTTTCCTACCACTCAGCTGGGAGCTCTTCTGTGCTCAGCACCCAGAGCATAAAGTCCTCTACCCTTGTGAGGGTCTGCAAGTCTTTCCTTAAGACAAGTGAGCGGCATCTCAGGAGACACTGCATTCTCGCGCAGGAGGAACACGTGAGCCCCCTGCAAGAGGAAAATCTGAGCTAACCACAAAGAGGCAACGGGGATAGAGGCAGCACCATGACCTCGCTGGTCTTCCCGCATCCATCCACCAAACAAACAGCTCTTCATGGTACATATGAACAGAAAACATGTTGCAAGAGGCAGATGGTGTTGCAATATAAATACCAGGAGAGAGAGCAGCTCAGCAAGATACCATCTTTATCTTGCTAAAACTAGGCTTTTTTTGAGCTTCCCTCTTTCTGCTTGAGGAGAATGCAATATTGTTGAAGCAGGGGGAAAAAAACCCATTGCTCTTCCAGATTAGCTGAAGCAAGAAGGAGATTTGAATGTGAATTGAGCAACACAGGGGCTCAGCTCAAGCTCTCCAGCATACCACAAAGCCCCACCATTACCGACGTGTCTGAGAAGTTTCTTCTCCTCTCTTTCATCAGACAATTTCTGACCAACCCATCTACTGCCTTCCTCCCAGAAGCCTCACCAAAGCCATCACCCCTGCTGAAATACACCTCATAGTATGGTTAAACTGCTCATCAGGCGTTGATCTCACATAGTTTCTTGCCAACACACCAGAGCTGGGCCTCGTGTCCAACTCTGAATATTGATAAAGCCATGAGGGGAAAGACAAGCCCTGAGGTTCTGTTATTTTCAAGTGACTCCTGATGAGATACGTCAGAAATAGCAGGATCACTGTTGTGCTTTGCACCAACAGCTGCTTGTTGTGCGTAACGTGTCAAGGAGATGCCAAAAAAAGTAGAACCAGTTTATAAACGAATTAATGGCTCATAATTGGGAATGCTCCAATAAGGGCACTTTTAAAAAGTGTAATTAGGAATAACCCATCTGATAATAAACTTTTGCAGCTTTCTGATATGCAGCTGAAAGCCACTTTGCTGCGCAGGTGGATTCTCCTTAATGTATGCGCTGCCATACACAATTTCTGTGTTTCTATTAGTTGCCAGCGTCTCTCAGCATTCAAGGTTTATTCCTCCCCCTGACAATGGTTCCTATAACGTACACGACAAGGGGCTCCTGAATGTCACTTAAATGTTAGAGATGCAGCGCTTAAATGCGGCAGCCAAGGCACAAGCACCGCTACAAGATCTGTCTGTAATCTTTAAGGCTTTTTGGGGTTTTTTGCAGTTTATTCTTTCTTGCTGCAGGAAATAAAACGTGTTTCCTATCTGCACTGTGATGGAAAAAAAAAGAATTTAGTACTAATTGGAGGAAAGGAACAGTGTAAAACTTAATAGAGAAAATAAATGTAGAAGGGGGAGAGAATTAATGAATAGAAGTCCTGTGGGTGTCCTAAAGAAAGCGAATGTTTCCCTGCATGATGTGTACTTTGAAAGTAGCTCGGCCCCTGACAAAAATGAGATCACAGAATCACGGAATGG
>NW_010262637.1:0-1322 GCF_000690775.1 Eurypyga helias
GCTTCCTAGCAGCCACAGTAAAGAATTTAACCCTTTACTGCCTGAATTCAGCACACAAAGTTATCGTATATAATCAGAAAGAAAAATTTCACAATACATTCTCTAGTTTGGATGACTTCTGAAGAGTCTTTTAGTGCTTTGTACATGATTTTTAAGCTGTGCGTATTATTCCTAGTTATAAAGGCTTTGTACATGTACTGTCACACCAATTGTACTTGTTTTTTTTACAATTTAACTGTGACATGATTCTTGAGTTGTCTGTGTTGAATCAGACTTAACATATTTTTTAAGTTCATAAAGAATAACTTAAAAAATTTGGTTATTAAATTACGTTAACCATTAAATGAAGTTAACTTTAAATGCCATGTTTATTTCTTCATGTACTGTGAAAAAGGGCAATATTGATTCCTGCCACAATACTCAATTCATTTTTCAGGCCTATAATTCCATTATGTAGACTAAAAAGAAAATAAATTTCAAATTACTACAATCAATCCCTTAAGTTATGCCACCTAAAGGAAACAAATTTTTGTCTGATCCACACGTGTTAATATGATCATTGTGAGTTTATTCACTGCTGAATGCAGTACTGCCTCTAGGCAAGCAAAATCAAGTTAGATTTCTCTTCAAAACACTGAGCAGTATAAAGTGGATGTGCAGAAAAGTTCACTTTTGAAAACAGAACAAATAGAAGACTGAATTCCAAATTATTGCAGCGTAGAAGGCCTTATTATGAAGACTGCTGCAGAGTAATTGTATGTGTTTGTGTTTTTTCTTGCTGCAGCTTCTCATGCTCTGTGTCTTACAATGTTTTAAAGTTGTTTTGTTTGGTGATTGTTTTTTGGTTTTGTTTTGGGTTTTTTTGTTTTGTTTATTCTGCTTGGGGAGCTAGTTCAGGTGATAAATAAGGCTTTACCGGAAGAATCAGTTTGAGTAAAGATGAGACTGAGACTTGTATGTGGAGTAGAATCATGTTTGTTGTATAATAATCCCATTACATGATAAAAGGCTAAAAAGAAATACAGCGTGAAATAAAATTGTTAACTGCACAGCTGCTCTTCCTTACAGTATTGTGCATTCGACAGTTTACCGAATCTGATATAATCAAAGTGCTCTAACCACTGCTGTGCAAACTTTCCTTCATCAAAGAAAGTGTACATACTTATAAATGCGTGTATGTGTGCGCATGTATCTTTTTTTTTATTCTTAGCTAACAGGTCCAGTCCAAAGCCGCCTAGCAGAGGGAATTAATTTCTGTCAGGGGTTGCTGCCAAGGCATTGGAAGGATTTTTGACCATTGGCTAGCAAAATACCACAAAGCC
>NW_010262638.1:0-5342 GCF_000690775.1 Eurypyga helias
GGCTGATGGACTGTAAAACGTTGTAAAGAAAGCAATTTTCCCAAGGTATATCGAGGGTGAGAACTTTCTGGCAGTCACCTAAGCGTTATATCGGATGCTAGTTATAAAAAAAAAAAACCTCGATCTGCGTGGTTGGTGGGTTTGAGCTCAGCACGCTGCAGCCGGAGGCGTCTCTCGGAGCACCGGGGCTTGAGCTGTGCCCCCGGGGCGAGGAGCAGCCGAGTCCCGGTCCCCTTGCAGCTCTCCCGTGGCAGGTGCTCCGGGCAGGGCCGCGGGTGAGCTGCCTCCCGGGGCGCTCGATGCTGAGGAGCCACCGGGACTTTGTCCCTTGCACTTTGTCCAGGCGGTGACGGTGGCAACGGGAGGACGGAACCTGCGTATTGTTCAAGCACACGGCGCTTCTGCAGAGTAACCTCGGGAGTTCTAGTGCCAAGTGTGTGCCTGTTTAAATGAAATTGGGGGTTCCGCCTTGGTAACACGAAAAGCTCGGGGAGCGCGGCCGTGTCGCCAGACGCGGTGCTGCACTAGGCATTTGGGTGCCATCTTGCCTGCTGGGTTTTGTTGCAGCGTTCTTCCTGCCGGTGGTAAAATTTTCCCTTTCTAAAAAGATGACTCCTTAGTGAGGATGAGTTAGCATAACCTGGTGGTTTATTGAACCTGCTGGATCGTGGCAGTGGCCTAAACTACCAAAAATGCATTAACAGGATAGCCGTTACCTGCCCCCTTCTTGAGTCTCTCCCCTCAGGGGGCCGGAACGCGTGGGTTCTAACGTTCAGCCCGGTAGGAGCGCGGTGCCGGGGCAGTCTGTGAAATGTGGTTCTTGTGTTTTGCAGATTCTCTTGATCTGAAGATGGCTGCACAGTCAGCACCGAAGGTTGTGCTAAAGAGCACCACCAAGATGTCTCTGAACGAGCGGTGAGGAAGCCAACGGCAGCTTCAGCTCATAAGAAATTTTTTTTACTTAATTATCACTGTCCGGTGTCCAAAAAAACCCAGCGTGGTTTCTGCCCTCTTTTAACCTCACTAAAACCAAGCAGATGGCTGTGCACCTCTGTCTTAAACTGCAGCAGATGTGGTACGCACGGTTAAAAGGGCAAATGTTGTGGAGAAGTGTATCTGTAGCGGTTAACGTTAACCTATCCGACACGTAAATATGGTGGGATGTGTTAGAAGGAAACCTCACGCCCTCCCTTTTTCTTCCACATGTTTTTACATTTATATAGCTGGCGCTGCAGCGTGGTAGCATGTTACCCGAGCCGCAGCAGGCGTGCTGCTTCGTCCGAGGCAGACGCACGCCCGCGTGGTCTGGCCTGTAAGAGGCATGCAGCAGGCCACGTAACGAAGCCCGAAGGCCCTTTAGCAATGTTTTGGGGCCTTGTAAGAGGCAAATGCTTTGCTTCATCTCCATCTCTCTCTTCTCTCGATTTCTTTATTTCTTCTGTTGATATTCTTCTGTTTTTCCATGCCACTGAGCTGTTGCCGTTCTACAGCGACAACTAACAGCGACGCCTCGCTTTCTTACTCATCGCTCTTGGGTTAGCTGTGTTAGCGTCACCCAGCCAGGGATAGAGGGAGTCGTTTGGACGCAGTCCCCGCTCCGGCGCGTGCCGCGGCGAGGTGGAGCCTGAACCGGGGCGCGGAGCTTGCCGCAGGGAAGCCTCGCTGGCCTTGTTTGGGTTTGCTCAGGCCATGTCCCTCATCTGTAAGTGCTCTCGTTCGCAGCCTTGCATAGCGGTAGAAGGCCGATGGGTCGCTGCTGAGGAGGCCTTACCAGTCTTGCCATGTGTTCTGCTCCTGTGTAGCTCTTAAAGCTGGAAGATTCTTTGAGCACCAGAGAAATTGCCAAGTGAGGTGGTTTTGTAAGTGAGCGCGCTTGGGTGGTGGCGTTCCTTACGTGCCGGAGACACACCGGGCTGTTCCCAGGGCGGTGTCTTCTGTCAGGCTGCCTTCTGGCGCTGAGTTTTTCAACGCTTTTCTCAGATCTTTGAGGGTTAATTGGGCTTCTGCAGTCAGATTTCAGTTTGCTTTTCTGTTGCTGTGACGTCCTCTCCCATCTGTCATGGTCATCTCTTGCTTATGGCTTGTTTTCATTCCGTCTGCCATCTCAACTCAGTAACCCAAAGCTCTCTCACTTCTGATAAAATATGGCATCATGTCCGAGTTTCCAGTTCTTGCACACTTGTGGAAAACGAGGAGTCCGTAATCGCATATGACGTGACCTAAGTACCGCTCTTTACGTAAGGTTCATGGGATCTGGAGATCCAGTCTTGAGAACCATGAAATGCCAATAAATGTATGTAATAAAAGCTTTATTTAAACACCCGTTTTATTCGACCTTGAAGCTTCACTAACATGCTGAAGAACAAACAGCCGATGCCAGTGAATATTCGGGCTACCATGCAGCAGCAGCAGCTGGCCAGTGCCAGAAACAGAAGACTGGCCCAGCAGATGGAGAACAGACCTTCTGTCCAGGCTGCGCTGAAGCTGAAACAGGTGAGAGCAAGTGGCGTGCTTTTCAGGATAACCCTGGGTTTTGGAGAACGCTCCCGGCAGTTTAAAATGAGACACTTACAAAGGACTTGGGGAAAATCCCACTTTTTGTTTCAGATAAGTAATGCTTTGTAACTTCCTGGTTGACTTTACTGAGGTGGGAGTATTTTTTGTGCTGGCTGTTCATATCTCCTCTCTATTTTTTCAGAGAAATGTTCTCATTCTGAGTTTCTGGATTTGCCGAGTGCTTCCTCGCAGTCTAGCTGCAGCTGCAGTTGCTGCGGGCTGCTCCCGGCCTCACTGTCCGGCTGGGGCTGGTTGCTCCCTCCCCCAGCTCTCCCTCCCTAGCAGCTGGCTGCGAGGAACACACTTGATTTGTAGCTTGGGAATGCTGGAATGCAGGCCTGGATTTGAGGCGTGGTGTTGCATTCTCCTTAGATAAACAGCCCTCATCACTCAGTACTACAGGCCAGGGGTTTGCAGGTTTTAAAGCTGATGTTTAAATGGGAAGGCTGATAAAATTAGCTTGAAGTGCATGTGTAGGGCACAGATGGAGAGCCGGGGGGCCGCGCTGCCCGGCAGCGCAGGGAGATCGAGTGCCGGTGCTGCGTGACTGGACTGCGGCGGGAGTTCAGTTCCAGTCTGAACGTTGCCTGGCGGGAGGAAGCCCCGGAAGTTTTCTTACTGAGCTGATTCACCAAACAGCTGGAATACTCAAACCTGCCACACGTTTGGGACCCGCGCTGATAAGGAGGAATGTGGCTGCGTTTTAAGATCCCTTGAGGCTCGTGTTGTGAAACGAGAGCGAGGTGCCTGTTAGCCTTGTCAACAAAAGCTCTGGAAACGGCAGTCTGTGGTGTTTGCTGCCTAAATAAAAAACCCCAAGTTTACAAAGTCGGGAATTCCTCGATCCGGTAAGTGAAACTGGATTGAAAGCGTGAAGTTTGTGCTTGCTGAATTGAGGTACTGTGGGGGAACAGGGAAGGACTGGTCTGGCTTAGCTCTTAGACCTGCTTGGCTTCTTTGTAAGGCAGAGGTGGACTGGGATGGTTTTCAGGAATTGAAGGCTGCAAGGGCGTTGTAGAGGAACTGAGAAACCTGGTACATGTTGGGTTGCTGTTCAGAGATTGCAGGTTGCTCTGATGTGATTGCATTTTCACAAGTCCTAAACTTGGCCTCACCAGGAGCTTTTCTGATCCTCCTGGGTGCGCAGATCCCAGCGATGGGTCACCTGTGCTCCAGAAAGGACCTCCCTAAACTGCAGAGCGCTTGGTGGGTTTGCGTTCAGCATCCCCTGCGTCCGAGCGCACGAGTGTTTGCGTAAACCTGCCAGCTTTAATGCAGAAACCACCGGCTGCGCTTCCAGACCTGCATTTACTCGGTAGCGGGAGCAGAGGAGGAGCGGCTGCTCCAAGGTGGAGCAGGAGGGTGAGCTCCGTAGGCGGCTTCAGTGCAGAGTCCAGCAGCTTATCTTAAACGCTCCTGGTAAGCGGCATCAATAATGGGATGTGGGATGTACACGTGCCGTCTCACTCCTTTGTGCCAGCGAGGCTGGGAGGAAGGGAGAGGCCTGGCGGAAGGGAGAGGCTGGCATTTTAGACAGCTGCAGCTGTTGGAAAAATGAGTGACTGTCCGAACTCGGGCTGTAAAATCTTGATAGAGCAGAGGGTGATTTTTAGAGGAGCCATTTCAGCTCTCCGCAGGCTCGGGTCATGGGCAAGAAGTAACTTTAAACAACTCCTGGACCCTGCGGTAAAATAACGGCTGTTCCCGTCCCCTTAGCATTGTAGGGTCAAGAGCTCTTGGTGTTGAGCGTGATGGTTCCCACTGTCGATGCTCGGCTCCGTGCAGGGTTCAGGGGTTCCTACGGAACCCACAGCCTGCTCCGGGGAGACCAAATGGCTACGTGTTAGCAGCACTGGGATGTGAATTGGCAGGTCTGCTCCGTGAGCATTTGGGACGGGAGCTGCCAGTGGCTCTGGTGGAGGCGCTTGGGGACGGGAAGCCAGCTCTGTCTGTTGGCTGGACGTTGGTTGCGTGGAGGACAAAACCCACTTCAGAAGCCAGATACACAACGATGACTCTTTTGCTGTTGTTCTGGTGAGGTCAAATGTCTTCAGTTTAGGGGTTTTTTTTGGTAGTATAGTTGAAAAGTTGATGCTTTTCCTGGCTGTTGCCATAGTCTTTGTGGAATCCCAGCTGGGATGGGGCAGTAGGTCACTAGGAGTGACCTCCGTGGCATGCAGCTGACAGCTGTCACTCGCTGTGTGCAGGTCGGTTATGCTCGTGCTCTTGGGGATCCATGTGGACTGTCACCTTCCAGCAGAAGGGATTAGTGGGCTGCCTTGTGGATGAAGTGTCTGCTTTGGTTGGGACTGAGCAGCACTGCTAAAAACGGAGAAAGATACTTCCAAATCCGCAAACTTAGCACAAACACTTGCTTCCAGGAAATGTCTTTGTTCTCTTTGACCTTCACAGATGATGGGTCCCAGAGCAGATTTGATTGTCTGCCTTTGAAGCTTGATTATGTATGGCAGAGGGTGGGTGACCCTCTGTTTTGTTTTTTAAAAGCCCCAAAATGCACCCCTTTTTCTGACAGGTGACTGCCGGGCCGTTGGCACTGCAGGTCTGAGATTGCTGCATGAATTTCTCGTTTCTTAAAAATCTTTTATTCCAGAAGAGCTTAAAGCAACGCCTGGGTAAAAGTAACATTCAGGCACGATTAGGCCGGCCGGCGGGCCCCCTCACTCGCGGAGCCATGGGAGGAAGAGGACTGTCCATGGGGCAGAGAGGCTTGCCCCGGGGAGCCATGCGCGGCGGCCGGGGAGCCAGAGCTCTGCTGAGAGGAGGAG
>NW_010262638.1:5358-5582 GCF_000690775.1 Eurypyga helias
TGAAGGGGATCTGCCTGTGTCTCGGCAGTGCCGTCTTTCCAACAGCGTGACTCCGATCGCTGCGGCCGGGTGTGAAAAGTCATTCCCTTGACGTGAATTCCCTTTCCCTGTTGAAGGTCAGAGCCTGCTTCGCGGAGGACGGGGTATATCCCCCAGGATGGGCCTGAGGAGAGGCGGCATTCGAGGTCGTGGTGGCCCTGGGAGAGGCGGCCTGGGCAGAGGCG
>NW_010262638.1:5881-6152 GCF_000690775.1 Eurypyga helias
GAGGTGAGTGTGCGCGAACGCCAGGAGCCGCGCGGTGCTGCTGGATGAGCGGGACTGAGCTTTAACTCTCTTTCTCCCCGTTTAAAGCTAGTGAGCAGCCCCAAGGCCCCTCGGGTCTTGGTGTGCGGCGCCGTGCTGCGCTCGGGCCCTCGTTTGCCAGGCCTTGTGCCTCGCCGTGGTGCCAGGGGGTTCTGGGGGCTGTCGGCCGAGGTGGCCGCTCCCGCAGGCGTCGCTGGTGCTTGGGATGGAAGCAGAGGCAGGGCGGTGGGGG
>NW_010262638.1:6260-6610 GCF_000690775.1 Eurypyga helias
TGCAAAATAAGCTTAAAGTCCAGGCCTGACACCAAATTGAGCCCTGGGTAAATGAGCTCTTTTCACAGACCAGTGGGAGCAGCAGGCGGAAACGCGGGAGGGCGGTTGGCGTTTCGGACAGATGTTTGGTTGGAACCCGGGCCAGACGCGCTCTCATGCCGCACTGGGATTGGCCCAAGGTCTGGAGCTGGAGCTGACGGCTCGGTGAAGCTGCCCATCCCTCGGCCTGACCGGCGCGTACTGATGGCTGCGGGCTCTTGGGCCTCCCGCTTCCGGAGGCTGAAAGCCTCTCCAAGTACTCTGTGAGGAAGATCCCCTGGTGACGGCGTTGCCCAGAGTTTCGGCCCGTC
>NW_010262638.1:6662-6965 GCF_000690775.1 Eurypyga helias
AAAGTCCTTGGGGTTGCGCGGGGGGCCTGCCACAAGCAGCCTGGGGAGCTACAGCCCGGCCTGCTGCGGGGTCAGGCCACGGGGAGCCACTGCGGGACTCGCGCTGCGTCGGCGCCTCCGCGGGGGGATGTGCCGTGTCCAGGTTCTTCCCCGGGGAATGGTGACCGCAGCGAACCCCGGGTCTGGTGTGTTAACCATCGCCTTGTCTCGCTGCAAGGTCGCGGCATGGCGGGCCGGGGACGAGGGGGCTTCGGCGGCCGTGGCAGAGGACGAGGACGAGGAAGAGGATCGACGCGGCCTGCG
>NW_010262638.1:6992-7984 GCF_000690775.1 Eurypyga helias
TACATGTCTAAAACGAAAGGACACCTCGATGCCGAGCTGGATGCTTACATGGCTCAGACGGACCCGGAGACGAACGACTGAAGGTCGTTCCGAGAGACTCGCGTTGATTAGTGTGTGATGTCGATGCCCGTAAGCTAAAAGCTGAAACCCTGAGTGATGCTGGAAGGACCCGCGGGAATAGGGAGCGGCCCTGTTCTACCGAGAGATCAGCCCTTAGTGTGTCCCTTGACCGTTTTGATACTCTGTCCTACGAAACCTGTTCATTTCCGATGGCGTTTTTCTATCTTCCCCCCGCCCCGAGTACTCCAACCCGCACGCCACCTGCCGCCGTGCCGGGATCGCGTCTCCATGTGCCTCTTGAGCTCCGCGGTTGCGTTTTGGGATGGGCCCTGTCCCCAAGTGTGCCCCAAGGGCCGAGTTCACGCCCACGGGTCAGGTTTTTTTTACCCTTTTGAAGCAAAAAACACCCTCCCGGCAGGGCGAGGTCAGGCCAGGCTCAGCGTAGCGCTCCTCGTAGGCACGCCGGTCCCATCCCGCACCCGGACTCCCTCTGTCAACGCCCGGTGCGGAGCGCTTCCTGAGCTGAAAACTTCCCGTCTCTTGGGGTTTTTAGATCAAGTTCGAACTCGTTTTGCGTTGTCCTTGAAGCAGATGGCACCGGCGGCTTCTGCGTCCGCATGAAACCGGCTGGGGTTGAAGGAGTTGGAAGCGGGAACGTGCAGTTGCAGCCGTAGAGCCTGGTAGAACGGTCTCGTTTTTAAAAACACAGGGTCCAAAAGTTATCAGTTTCTTGCCGGTGTAACCCAAACCGCGTTCTCTGAGCCTGCGCTTACCCTGGCTTTGGGGAAGGGTCTCTTCCTCCCCCTCTCCCCACCTTCTCGATTCAGCCGTTGTCAGCTGTTCCAGTTTGATGGAATCTTGTGTTTCTGGTTTGGTGTAACAGGAGACGTAACGATAAAACCGATGAGGGCTCCGGTGGTTCATTTATCCGG
>NW_010262639.1:0-2967 GCF_000690775.1 Eurypyga helias
CTGAGCTTCGCGGCCGGTCCTCCCGTCTCTCCCGCCGCGTATTCGCGCTTGTACGTAGGGCTCGCAGCACGCTTAGGCAAACTGACTGGGATTTAGGACGTCCAAAACCGAATCTAATTAGGCATTTCAGACTCACGCAGCCCCCCTCCAGACACGACCTGCCTGGGCCACCTCTCCTCCCCTCTGTGGGCACGGATGCCTCGGACCGGAGGGAGAAGGGGGAGACAGATTCTGCCTGGAAAAGAAAGTTAAGGGAAGGCTGAAACTTCCCTCACCGCCATCCCCCCACCCGCGAAGGTTCAGCCTGGATCAGCCCGTAAATAACCGTCTTACCCCGAGGTCTCCCGCATCTGAGGCCTTCCTCGCGTTTTCTTCTTGGCTCGGCTTTTAAAAGATGAGTATTAGTTTGGAAATCCGAAGCTAGTGCTCTGAGGCCAGCCATGTAATTTGACTGCGAATGTAGCGCACCCCTCCCTCCGAGAGAGGCTGCCTCTTCGTGTGCTTGGAGCAGATCGGGGATTGCTGGGAAGGGAGCCCCTGCCAGATTTTCTCCTTCTAGACGCCAAGAGGACAGCGAGAGCAGCCTGTCAAAGACTCTGGGTAGGAAAAGTTCAGGAGAGGAGCTCCGGGAGATGCTCCCGGGACAGTCCCGGGCTGCCCCGCAGCGGCCCTCGCCGTAGTCCGCAGGGGCCGTGGGCTGCGCGGGAGGCGCCCACGAGAAACGGCCAGGGCGACGAGTGGGCGAGTGACACGGAAATTTAGGGGGTAGGGGAAAACCCTGGAAAAATCCCATCCCGCGTCCCCTTGGTTTTCGTTCTGACTGTCCCCGGCCTGTTTTCTCGATGACAAAACCCGGCGAGAGCCGGTGCTCCCTGGATTCAACGTGCGGTTTCTCCGCCTGGATGTACCCACGCACACGCACACACTTCTGTACCCACAGATATGTATATGCACATATATACAGATCTGCAGAGCCGGGCTCGGTGCGGCGCGGGGACCTCCAGGTCGCTGCGGCCGAGATCACCCCCTTTCCCGGGATCAATCGGGCTTGGCAGGGCAGAGCTCCCCTCTGCAGCCTCCTCCGCGGAGCCGCAGAGCAACGGGACCCCCTCCGGGAAGGGATTTTAGGCTAGAGGATGTTTCACCGGCGGTAAAGAGGATCAGGGAAATTTATCGAGGATTTTGGAGGGTTATCCCCGCTCTGCGTGTGTGACTTTTTTTTTCACACGGATATAATTCCTCTCTTCCCAACTGATGAATTATTTGATGCAGTTTTCAAAGGAGTCTTGTGATTATGTCAGGATGTCTGGGGGAAAAAAAAAAGAAGGAAAAAAGGAGTTGAAGATTATTTCCAATTCAGATTCATTCTGCAGTCCCGGGGAAGTGTAAACACGTGGATGCAGGACACGGCTCCTCCTAGGAGAAGTTTCTTTTTTTCCTTCTCAGTCCTCAGGAACCACGAGCCCAGTCGAAATCAGCACATCACACACACGTCGTGTTTAGGGCACTTTCTCAGCCCCGCTCGTGTCAATAACCCCAGATCGCTGCGAAGAGAGCGTTACCGCCGGTTGAAGGGGAAATGTTGCACGTTAAAGTGAGTTAGGGGACTTAACAAGTTAAAATACTAGCCCTTCACGAGGGACACGAGTGGGGCTGGAGGGAAATCCATCCCTCCGCTCCGCAGCAAGCTCAGCGCGGTGGGGCCGGAGCCCTGCGCCTGTGTCTGCCCGGGTATCTGCGGGCAGGAGAGGTTTTCCCAACCGTGTGAGACCTGGGAGAATGGCATCTCGCTGCAAAATCTGTCAGAAGTCTTGAGTTACGTCGTCCAAACATCTCTCTCACTTTGTCTCTGCAATCGTATGCACGTGTGGCTAAGGATGTCTGTACGTACAGCCGCCCGACGCCTGGAGAACACATTTACATTTCATACGGAAAGTGAACTTCTCCCTCTACAAAGTGCACGCAGCGAGGGGTACACAAAGGAAAACACGTCCCCAAACAAAGGCGCAAGAACACCGGCGTCCTTGCGTGCCCAGCACCGGTTTACCACTTCTATTTATTCCGTCGATTTGGTATTGTGTTAAAAAAATATCGGCTAGCTGCAAACAGGCGATTTTTGGAGAGAGCGAGGAAGGCGAAGGGAGTTCAGCTCGCCCTTTGCTGTAAAGAAGCGAGGACCGTATAGACAGCGGTTTTTTAGCACATTTTAATACAGCGGAGTAACGGATTCTTTGTGTATAAAGTGGAAAGAAAATAGAAAACAAAGTCCGGGAACGACGGACAGAAAGGCTAGACTGGTTTTAAGACTCCCCCCATCCCTTGGTTCAACAGAACCATTAATTTACATTAGCAATTCCGCATCTTTAAGATAAATTACACAGCGGCGTAATAGATTTAAAGTACGCCAGATTTTTTATCATTAATTGTAAATGTGCAAAATACCTGCTGGTACTTCACTTTAGAAGAATGTAATTGGCAAAAATGGGAGGCTGATGAATAGATAATAGATCTTTAACTACCAATAAACAGTAAGCACCAGCCAAGAGTATTAGGATGTGATCATAATTATTCTGCAGCCCCAACCAATGGGAGGAGGAGAGCTCAGCCCTAAAATCATCCCCGGACCCAAAGGTAATCGCGAAAATACGGACAAGGCTGGAACCGGAGACTTGCTCCCCTGTCCCGTCTGCGAGAGCCCGGCGTGTCCCAGCTTTGCATAATGCAACCGCCCTGCGCTTTGTTTTCCGCACCGCGCGGTGCGGGGAGCGCCATGGAGCCAAGGGGGAATAAATAAGTTCGGAGGAGGAGGAGGAGGAGGGCGACCCGTTCTCTCCCCGGGACGAGACCTTTCCCAAGCGGGGCATCTCTCCCGGACGCCCCGGGGCTGACCAAGGTAACCTCGCCCGGCTGAGAGCACCCCAGAGGTGGCAGTGAGAGGGGTGTCACGCTGGCGGAGCGGCCCTAACC
>NW_010262640.1:0-2093 GCF_000690775.1 Eurypyga helias
GGGCTGCCAGCGGCACCCGCCAGTGTCACAAGGCGCTCAGGGACAAGCAGCTCAAGTGCTGCTCTGGGAGCGGGTGCACAGCAACCAGAGGGAAGATGAGGAGGCCCTGGATCCCTCAATTCATCACACCCCGCCATTCCACGCCGTCGGCGTGACCGGCCACGGGAAGGAAACGCAGCGCGTGTCCCGCCAGGAGCAACGACGGGGGGTGAGATGCTGCGTGCGGTTCCACGCGCCCGCGGGCAAGGAAACCCCAGGCAGAGCGAGGAGCGAAAGGCCCGGAAAGAATGAGGGGGGGTCGGAGCGCAGAGTGAAAACTGGCTGTTGGCCCCGGGGAGAACCGACACAGGGCCGAGGACACAGGGTGCGGTGGGAATGGGAAGGGGCTGCTCGGCAGAACGTTAGAGCAGCCGGGAGCACGGAGCGACGGGGAGGGCAGGGCACGCGGGCGGGTCGAGCTCCGTGCTCCACGGAAGCCCCTGACAGCCCTGTTTTCCTGACAGTTTTCTCTGGGACGTCCACAGGGATGTCCAGGCGAAGCTCCTGAATCCACCACTCGGGTTTGGAGCTCAGCAGCTTTAACGAGAACTTCACACCACTCCTTTCGCTGTCACGTCTGTCTCGAGCGACGTCACGTCCCCAGCACCGCTTTGTCATCTGTCTGTTCTGCCCGTTAAGGGTGGCCATATCCCAGTATTCCTGATGGTCTATCCCAGTATCACTGTTGCCATATCCCAGTATTCCTGATGGTCTATCCCAGTATCACTGGTGCCCTATCCCAGTATTCCTGATGGTCTATCCCAGTATCACTGTTGCCATATCCCAGTATTCCTGATGGTCTATCCCAGTATCACTGTTGCCATATCCCAGTATTCCTGATGGTCTATCCCAGTATCACTGGTGCCCTATCCCGGTATCACTGATAACCTATCCCAGTATTCCTGATGGTCTATCCCAGTATCACCGATGCCCTATCCCAGCATCAATGTCACCATATCCCAGTATTACCGATGCCATACCACAGTGTCACCGATGCCATATCCCAGTATCACCGATGCCATATCCCAGTGTCACTGATGCCATATCTCAGTATCCCTGTTGCCCTATCCCAGTATCCCTGTTGCCATATCCCAGTATTCCTGATGGTCTATCCCAGTATCACCGATGCCCTATCCCAGCATCACTGTCACCATATCCCAGTATCACCGATGCCAATCCCAGTATCACCGATGCCCTATCCCAGCATCACTGTCACCATATCCCAGTATCACCGACGCCATATCCCAGTGTCACCGACGCCATATCCCAGTGTCACCGATGCCATATCCCGGGATTACCACTCCATCCCAGCCCCAGCAGCTGTGCTCTCTGTGGATGTCTCCTGTGCGCTCCCGCCCCGTTCCTCCCGTTACGGGTTCCTACGCCCCGGCATGTCCTTCCCGCCACGCGGCGTTCCGGAAGCGCGTGCGCTCCGAAGCTCCTGGACGTTCGGGGTGGTGCGTCTGCCTCAACCAGAGCGTGGAGAACAACCAGCCGGAGAGGACGGGGTGCAGGCCATGGGGGGGAGAATTAACCCCTGAGCTGCCAGTCTGCGGGTGACGGAACCTCGGAGGAGCGCTCCTTGCCCGCGCGGAGGAGCGAGCCGTCAGCCCCGGGAATTTCAGGTTTCGGAGCCTCGGGCGCGCGTCGCCCCGCACGCGTGAGCGCGGTGGCAGCGGTGGGGGTAGGCACCGAGCTCAGCCTGCGGCAGCGGCCATGGAAGTTCTCCGTACAAATACCTGGGAGCAGGGAACCTGCCAGGGAGAGGAGCGGAACAGGAAGGTCGATCCTGTTGCTCTTCGGGAACAAGCAAATGGACCAACCAGGGGGAAGGCAACTGCTGGAGCTGCAGAAACGCTGGCACAGGACCGGGGGCTCCCACAGCGAATAACTCCAAATGGAGTTCGGGAATGGCCTCTAGCCCCACAGAAAGTAGGATTTTGGAACAGTTTCCAATAGATGTGGAAAACCTAAAAGTTCTTGAAACTCATGTTAAGCAGCGCAGGTTGGGACCGGTGCTATTTAACACCTTCGTTAGTGACATGAATGATGGC
>NW_010262641.1:0-30046 GCF_000690775.1 Eurypyga helias
GAGGAGGAGGAGGAGGAGGGGGAAGGCAACTTCGGTCTCTCGGTGGAAACCGCCGAAGTGGGTAACGGGGGTCGGAGAGGCGATGCCCGGCAAACTGCCCGGGACCTCTGCACATCCCCGGCACAGCGGGGTACAGCTGGGGGTGGGAAGCAGCATCCACTCTCTCTCCCGCCCTCCCACCGTCTGCAAAACTCATCACACCCGGGGGATGGCTCCAGTCCAGCTGGGTGAGCTGGGGCAGGGGCACTCCTGGAAGCCCCTCCAAGGGTGATGGAGCCGGGCTGATCTCATCCCGTCGGAGGCTGTGTGCTCCCCGGCGCCCCAGGGGCTCTCGGCAGCCGCTGTCGTCAGCCAGGGCTGCCACGTGTTCCAGGCTCGGAGAAGGTGTGAAAGCAGAAGATTGGGTTTCCTTCGGTTTGTTGCCAGGGTTTCTCCTCCACCTCCTGTTCCCAAGCACCATTGTCTTTGTAAATAAGCTTGCTCTCCCCTGACTCCTTGGCGGTATGAATGCAGGAAAGGCCCACTTTTATGGTTTATCAACATGATTTATGCAAGTGCTGTCAAGCCACCATATTAATTGCCTCGGGTTTGACTACCCTCTACAGCTCTCTACAGCATTGCTTTTTTTCAACCAACGCCTCATGCTAGATCAATCTAAGGCTCAACTAAGCCGAAGCCTATCTCTACCTTCCCAATCAGAGCCCGTAATAAAAACTGTGAAGGTTCACCCATCCCCCTTCTGACACCTGCCTCCCTCCAGGCATGTTGCTGCACTTGGCAGAAGGCATCTCATGCAGCCGCATTTCTTTCCAGGGCTGATAGGATTCCAGAGCAGGTGGGATTATGGGAATATTGAAATAGCCTTGGACATCTGTCAGGAGAGCAAGTTTTGCCGTAGGTGCACCCAAGGATCAGGCTTGCTGAATAAGGATGTTATCTTCAGGCACTTTGGTCAGAAGTGGACTTGAGTTCCTATTTTATTTGTCATTTAACTTCCTTTTTTTTGAGGAAAATCTGCCTACACTGAAGCCTTTTGCCCTAGTGTTTCACCAAGCACACACATCTGTCTGTCTCCAAGCATATTTCAAACCTGAAATTTCAAACTCGCCCTCAGTGTGCTGCAGTGACAACCCCCCCGTCACGTGCCTGGGACAGTGAGCAAAAATAAAGTCTGCGTGCTTGGGAGCAGAGGTGAGCATTTTCTGAGTCATGAACTCGCTGCTCCACATAGTGCCTGCACAGTGGTGCAGGAGAATCACTCGCGGAAGGAGCAGAGTTGAAGGTTCAGGGTTACTCTTGAGAGTTTCAGCTTCTCAGCTGCTTGCAGACAGAGGTGAGGGAAACTTAGCAATTTCAGGGAACAGCACGGTTCCTCCCACACACCATGGAATGGAAAGAGCACTTTTCTGACCCCTGCACCCAGGCACATCCTGATGGCACAGAAATAGAGACCTGAGATATGGGGAGGAACCCACTCTGCCAACTAGAGCACCTGGCTGCAGGCTCTGGCTTTCCTCTAGCCAATTCTTCAAGCAACAGTCTTCTGGGCTTCTTCAAGGAGCTTTAATTCTCAGCCAAGGAGTAGTTTTCAACTGCATCATTTTACTGATCTGGTTGATCTAGCTCATATTGTTGCTGAGAGAGATTTCTGCCAGTACAGAGGTGGAAAACAGTGGGCAGTGGTGTGGGTTTTTTTTAAACAAATACTCATAACAAGCCTGAGGAGAGCCTGATGTTATCACGGTGTTTTCCTCTCACTGCAGCATTCTATAGGTTGGTGGGTGCCAGCACTGCTTTCTGCTGCTCATCCACAGAGAGAGGCTTTTGCCTTGTCAACTGCCAGCCTTTGCTTCTGATTAAAGGATGTGGTCCTTACAGAGAAACAACAAAGGCATTAGCCTAGTGTGACATTCTAGCAAGCACCAAGCCCTGTTGGTTTTATAGAGTGACATTAAAGAAATAATGCTTCAGGTCTTGCCTTGATACACTGTGATAGCAAGGCAAGAGAAACCTGAATCATGTTTCAGATCTCATGCAGGATTTAGCACAGGTTTGGGGTTTTTGCTCTTGTGCCTTAGCCCCTGTTACCTCGAGCCTCTGATGTCTTGCCACTACAGGGTCGCAGAGAGCAGAGATCATGATAATCTCCTGGACATGGGACCTAGCAGAAAGTCAGGCTTTGAGAAGTCCTGCTGAAAAAAGATGATTTGAACACTGCTCCTTTTGTATGGGTTCTGGTCACTAGACATGTCCAACATGTGCCCCAGCACACAGAGCAGAGAGGAGGTTACTGAGTTCCACTGTCTGCTCAGGTCCTGATCCCTTTTTCCCATCTTCCTGCAGCCTGAGCCACAGCATCACAAAAACATCTGTTTGACGTGGGCACTGAGCATTGCTTCTAGTCCACCTTTCCTCAGGGACCACGACTTGCCACCACTTGGTCAAATCAGACATGACTTTGTCTAGCAGAATCTCCAGACACAAAATTTTCAGATGTTTCTCCACTGCTTTCTTTATGATGTTGCTTTGACTGCCCTGAGGATCCAGATTGTTTTTTAATCCTGCCTAATGCTGAATTTCATAAAGATCATAAAATATTTCAGGGACTTCAGCCAGCAGAAGAATGCATGACAAATATGTGCTGGAGGAACTGTGTGCTGATGAGTACTACTGCCTTCTCTACTGAATGCAAGAAGCAGATCCCAATGCTCTCTGTACAAAAGCAGCTCTGATATCAATGCAGAAGACACCAGTATCAGACATGGTGCATGAGTGAGAAGTATTTCCAAGCCCTTCTTTTCCAAAGCTCCAGTAAACTATTCTAAAAGGCACACCCTGTACATATGTGTACACATGTGCTGAGTCTGCTGCATCTACAAATTAACCACCTTAGGCACCAAAAATATCTCACCATGACTTTTCCCACCCCGATTGCTCATCATGGCAAAGCTAGTGCTGACTGGCCTCCCTCACTTGGTTAAAGTGCTGCTTGCCTTGTGGAAGTTGGCTTTTGCAAGACTTGCAGATTATGTAGAAGAAATCCGACTTTGTCAAGTTTTGTTAATCATTTAGTCCATTATGTGAATTCATAGTAGCACTAAATCCTTAATTGGTTAAAGATAAGAAAGGATTCAAGCAAATCTAAGAGAAAGGAAATCAATACTTAACTAGTGCACTACACTAAGATATCATGGGCTTGACTAACGGAAATCACGAAGAGCTAAACTATAGGACTAATAGAAGTACACGTGTTACCTGGGTAAAGCAAGTAATTAGACAAGGATGTAATTTCTGTACTCTAAAGTATTTAGCACATCTAAATCACCATTGCAGTTCTGCAGTAGTTAAAAAGCTAACATCATAAATGTGCTCAGATATTTACAGCTCCAACTTGCTGTCGTTAGCAGTGTTACAGAGAACCTAGGACTACCATAAACTGTACAGTAAAAATACAGAGACACTCCTTTCCCTCACAGACAGATGAAGAAAGGAAGATAACACAAGCAGAGGGAGTAGAAATGGTGAGGTCTGATGAGAAAGCTGGGAATAGAAACCTAAACCAAAGATACATCTTGGCCATGCTGTATAGCAGCTAGTAGGGATATAAGGTTTGGGAGCCTATTAAGAAGAAAGGAAGCTCCCATGCCCTCTCTAACAAAGCAGTTCTGGAGAGACACCGGTCGTGACTGCCCCATGTTCTCATACCTTTAGGACAAAGCTTGGGACTGCAGACTAAGAAGCAGCATCAAGCTAAACTGGGCAGCAATACAAGTTCCCCAGTGCAACATCCTCCCACACTCAGCCCAAGCTCCTGGGACAGGCCTCCCTCGAGTACAATTCGCATTGCTATTTGCAAGTCAGGAATGGGTACCCCGCCCTTCTGCTTCCCTTTTGAGGGACTCAGTGCCTGCAGGAGGTTAACAGGATTAAAGTGTAGTTTATCTGTCCCAACTCAGCTCTCGAGAGGTCAGCTCCCTCCCTAGGCATGAATGTTGACATACATAATGTTACGTAGACATTTCACCTCCTTCCTCAGGAGCAAAGTCCAGGCTGCCCCATCAGATTTTCCTAAAAAACTGTTTTAACTTTTATCCACTCTCAAAGCCTGAACTGCTGCCATTACTATTTGTTGCAGCAGCCCCAAAAAGATTCAAACTTTTTTTGCAGTAGTGGCTGTAGACCCAGAGGGACACTGCTCAACAGCAGAACGTGAGATAATGTGACAGTAAACAGCTTGTATTCTGGAGAAGGAGAGATAAGCAACAAGCTCTGTCTTATCCATAACTTCGCCTTTCCTGTGTGCTTTCCTGGATGCCTAACAGTGCTGTGTGTCCTTGACAGAGAACTACCATGCCATGTCCTTCCAAGACAGGGCAGAACATCATATTAGGTGAAAGAAAAAGGCAAAATGCAAAGGGTCAGAAACCACATCAGTCCCCAACTCTGATGCAGCCTGCAGGAAAATCACATTCACCAATAGGGAAACCGAGGCATATGTTGAGCCTCAACATAAGAAGGATATCAACCTGTTGGAATGAGTCCAGAGGAGGGCCACAAAGATGATCAGAGGGCTGGAGCACCTCTCCTACGCGGACAGGCTGAGAGAATTCGTCTTGTTGAGCCTGGAGAAGAGAAGGCTCTGGGGAGGCCTTATAGCAGCCTTCCAGTACCTGAAGGGGCTACAAGGAAGCTGGAGGGGGACTTTTTACAAGGGCCTGTAGTGACAGGACAAGGGGTAACGGGTTTAAATTGAAAGTTCCACACTCCTAAAATACTTATGCTGGAGATCTTTGTCCTCACCTTCCAGCTTGCCCAACTGGTTATGTTCCACAAGGTCCCAGGTGCATCTTAATACTTAACTTTTTCTTTCAGTAGAGCCACTGCTGAGTGCTTGTCCTGGCCAGGGCATCTCAAGTTTTTTGACAGTGCTGCTCTGCTCCTCTCCAGACCTAATTTTTCTCTCCTAGTTTGGAAACTGCTGTGTAAGAGGGGATGACTAGTGCATGCAAAAAGGGCAGAGGTTGTCCAGAGCTACCCAGGAACTACTGAATGGCAGCTCAATGTCCTAGGGTGGGAGACAATTGGCAGTAATTTGGGAGAAGAAGGAGGAGTAGAGAATCCTATTAGAAAAGCTAAGGTAGGTCTGAATGGAGAATAAATAAAAGCCCAGGTATGGAACAACGGGTGTGGCAGATGTTGATGACACTGAATTTAGCAGCTTACTAGGACATCAACACATTTAGGGTTAGCTCCTCCAGGCACTCATTTTGGGAAAGAAAGGAAAATGAGTAAATCTTAATGACTCTCAGGGGAGGGACAAGATAAGAAACTGAACACTGTCACCTCCTAAAGGGTGTGAAAAAGCACATGCAAAAACAAGCTATGGTCACCAGGCTAAGAACACAGAAGACATAAGAACTCCGTGACTGGTGTTCCTTGTCCTGTGTCATTACAAGATCCCCTGACCACAGCACCTGGACACAGACCTTGGTGCCCAAATTCTGAACAGGCCATTTGTACGCATCTCTTGGTGCTCGTGAGTGCACAGTAAGAGAACAGAGTGCAGTTGGCTCTGTTTTAAAATGAAGTAACAACTGAGCTTTGCTGCATTTTTTTTCCCTGCTCCTGGTGCCTACATTGCACACCTATGCACTGATCTCTGTTCAACTCAGTCTTCTCTCCTGCTCTACTTTCAGCAGGTCCCCAGCAACACAGCCCTTACCAAGGCTCGTCATCATAGAATCACAGAATCATAGAATGGTTTGGGTTGGCATGAACTTTAAAGATCATCTAGTTCCAAAGCCCCTGCCATGGCCTGGGACATCTTCCAATTGGTCAGGTTGCTCAAAGCCCTATCCAGCCTGGCCTTGAACACTTCCAGGGGTGGGGCATCCACAACTTCTCTGGACAATCTGTTCCAGCATCTCACCACCTTCATAGTAAAGAATTTCTTCCTTATATCTAATCTAAATCTACCCTCTCTCTGTTTAAAGTCATTAACCTTTGTCCTATCACTACTGGTCATTGTAAGAAGTCCCTCTCCAGCTTTCTTGTAGACCCCTTTAGGTACTCCTGGAAGGCTGTGATAAAGTTTCCCCAGAGCCTTTTCTTCTCCAGGCTGAACAAGCCTAACTCTCTCAGCCTGTCCCCATAGGATAGGTACTCCAGCCCTCTGAGCATCTTCATGGTCTCATCTGCACTTGCTCCAACTGGTCAGTAACCTTCTTATATTGGGAGCCCCAGGGCTGGACACAGAACTCCAAGTGAGGGCTCACAAGAGCAGAATAGAGGACAATTACCTCCCTCTACCTGCTGGCCACGCTTCTCTAGATACAGCCCAGGACACGGATGCTTTTCTGGGCTGCCAGCACACACTGCTGAGTCATGTTGAGCTTCTTATCAACCAACACCCCCAAGTCATTCTCATGTCTCACACCAGAGCTCAAGGCCTCTGTAGCCTGGTCTTGTGGCCAGAGCGTGGCCCACAGACCACTCCCTTCCACTGAAGTGCCAAGACCCTGCACATCTGTTCACCAGGTTGGGCCAGTCCCACAGTCGGCCTTCCTAGTGCAAGAAACAGGCAAGCACGAAACATAGTCCCTAAAACTTTCCTTCCTGAGAGGTGTCCCAGCCCTCTCACAATTCCTGCCAAACCTAATAAGGCTAGCAAAATCAGAGCTGGAAAGGCCTTAACAAAGCGTGTCCAGCCTACAGAGGACATGACAAGGAGGCTTTTTCAGTGCTGTACTGTGTATTTCCCTTCCACCTTGGTTTTGGAAAATGTAGACGTGGGTTGGATGTCACAAGTCTCCTTCCACCACTGTTGGCCTCTTTTGAAGGCAAACTCCCAGTCACACATTTCAGTGTGACCCCGTGAGCAGCTCAAGGACCAGAGCGTGGTGTTACAGAACTTAAGTGGTCCACTGCCCTTCCCTCCATACATACATGTTGGAGAGTACAGGCTGGTAGCATGGCCTCTTCTGGGAATATACAGGGTAGAACTCTTTGAGGCAGCAGAGACTGTATTCTTGAAAGGATTCATAAAGACTGACATCTCTCAGTGCTGTAACAGTTGTCTATTCTATGGGAAACTGAGTAAAAGCTGTGCCCGTTTGTTTGTCCCAGAAATCTTTGTATGTGATTTCGAAGCTTGCTTTGTTTTGTGAACTCCAAACATGTCTGAACAACCTGGGTGTTTTGAAACATTACAGCGATGTGTGTGTGCTTGCGCATATATGGAGTTTTTCTATGTCCGAGCTAGCCATTTGCTGTTATTTCTGATGCTTTTTGCAGAAGGAGACCTTGTCAGAGCCAACAGAAATGACAGGATGGCTTTTAAGCTCTTTCTCAGGCAGCACGAGCACAGCCATCTTCAAGCTCCTGCCTTGCATGCTGCTCTGATGGCTATTTCTTAGGCTGCGACTATGCTTTCTGGCACCTAGACATGAGCATGCCATCAGAGAAATGGCTGATGTCTTCTGGGGGTGGCAATAGTCAGCACACAGAACCATCCAGGCTGCCTAGGACATCCTGTGCTGTAGAGCCCTGTCACTGCCAGGTACATGGGCTCTTGGCAACATGCTGTGGCATGCCTCAAAGAAGCCTCGTGAGACACCTCAGGCTGGAGGCCCGTCACAGAACACTCACATTGTTTTACCAGCTGAGCATTCACATTCCTCCTTCAGCACTCCTGGATCAGAGCTTGGCCTTAACTCACCGCACCCAGGGGGTTGGCACCCTTCTGCCACCCCGGTGGGTGACTGGCATGTGCACAGCATGGCTGGCTGGCAATGAGCTATGCCTGGTATTTGTCACCTCTGAAACTGAGCCTTGACCAAGGCTTCTTAGTTCCTCAAGCACTGAATTCTGCCACCTCTCCTCAAAACCTGGCATTGTTTTTTTAATGTATCCCTTAGGCTCTGACCTCAGAAGAGAGGCTGGACCCTCTGAAATTCTTCCTACTTCCACTGCTGTCCCAGTGCTGAGCTCCATGCTTTCAGGTTTGGATGTCCCAAATTAGGGGTTTTGTGACCAGCAAAAGGGTGGCATGGCACTTCATCTGGGTTTGTAATCAGCTGCCTCATCAGATGATGTTCTCTTCTCCTTCCCTTTTCCCTAGTTACTAATAAAGTCTATGAATACTGATAGTTATCCTCTGATGTTGCTCTTTTCTTTATAAGTGACTCCTGCTCTGATGTGTGTTTGTAAAACAAGGCACAGTGGTCTCCAGCCAACTCTCTCCCGTGTTAAAGGCTTACCAGTCAGCAGCAGCTGTAGGCTAATACTAGCACTTATAAAAGACTCTTCACAAGACTGAAAAAAATGAGCAAAACGTACCTGTACTAACCCTGTTTAAAGGTTGGAGAGAGAAGAACTGTAACCTGCCAGAGATGGGCAAAGTTTGCAACAAATACTGGGGTGGGAGGATATAGTATCAGAGTGTGTTTTGGAAACCCTGGCTTCTGCTGCTGTCTTTTTACCACCAATAAAGTATTTTTTTCTGTGTCTCAGTCTCTTTCGGTAAAACAAATGGGACATTTGCTGCCAACCTCCTTTGAACACAGATGAGAGAAGGGCCTGTAGGCACGAAGGGTTGTGAGTGGTCCTGACTGACATCTACTGGCAATCTGAACACAGTTGATAGAGTAACTCCAGACGTTGGGCTGTACTAACGGGAGGTCCGAGGGTTTACTTGCTCCTTTTAAACATGGAAAGTGAGGGTTGCATGTTGTTGGGACATATGTATCATACTCCTGGAGAGAGAGAGAAGAGAGACTGCAGGGAGCTTTCCATGCTCATGACCCCAGCTGGTTGGGGCTGCCCCTTGACAGAGTCCTGAGCCTGCTCTCAGACACCTCTGCCATGCCTCTCCCTGCACACATCGATGAATCTCTCCGTGCCTCACATGTGCTTTGACACCACGGTTAGGTCACTGCTTTCTTCCCCCTTGGCTGGATCTGAGAGTGCCTTAAGACCCCACTACCACCATGGGGCTCGGACCATGGCCACTGCGACTGCTGACACAACCAACTGTGGTGGTGACATCTCTTCAGAGCACCTTATGCTTTTCAAATCTCCTTCTGAAGATTTTTAACCACCTCAAGGCACATCTATCTTCTGCAAGACAGGGGCTCCCCAGCCAGACATGGCACTCTGGAAGGCAATCCTCCGCAAATTGGAACAAAACACAGCCATGCACTTGCTACTGAGGAAAAAATACTTTACTTTCCTTATGAGACATATATCATCTAAATAATGCCAGCTCCTGATGGGAGGCTTGACAACACACATCTGAAAAGAGAAGCTGTATGAACTTACCATTCAGTGTATTTATGTTATTTCTCAACCAACTCAAACACACACTTGGCAATTACATGCAAAGCACTTGCTGGGGACAAGTAATTGCCCTACCCTACTCGAGGACACATCATGTGCATGACAGCATGTTGACAGGGAACAGTCAAGACACACGTTCATGGAGATGGACAAGTAGGAGAAGACACTAATGCAGGCACAGGTATATACCAGTGACAGAACTTGTTTTACACCGAGAGGCACTGGTACCACCAAAATCACAGCCTGGGGTGCCGGGAGTAGTCTTTTTCCCAGAAAGGGGGAAAGTTGCTTACTGACCAGGCTGTTGATGACACCCAGGAGACCACTGCAGCCTGTGATTCCTGTCTGACCCCAGCCAGAGCTGGTTCATGTCTCAGCAGGGCAGGCTGACTGCAGCCTCTCTCCCCAGAGGAGTGGAGACTGCCAGGCTCTTCTTGTCAGTGGGTAAGGGGGAGCCCTGGCATCCCACATTGCCTATGACCTGGTTGCGTGAGGCTGACGGTCATCTGAGTCCAGCTGCCACAGCATTTTATTCTTGCCTCAGCTGCCTTCCCCGACACAGGGATCCCTGTCCAGAAAGGAACAGCGTGGTGGAGGCTGCCTCATGGTGTGTAGTGACAGTGGGATTCTCATGCTGTGCTGCAGTGGCTGCGGCCTCCCTGCCTCAGTGATCCTGTGGGGCTGGTCCTGCAAATGCTTGGCACAGCTCAGGAGGGGAATAGAAACAATGGGCAATGTAAAAAGGAAGGTCTTGTGCCCCTTTTTCTGTTAAGCAGAACAAACAAGCACAACCAAGCAACATTCTCTCAATGAGAAATCTGAGGCTTTATAAAGCCAGGCCTTACAGCTAATCACCTTCTTTGCAGGACCCAAGTTCAGCATCCTGTTGTCCTCACAGTAGGTGTTGCTACGTCAAGGAGCTGAGTCTCAGCCAGCAACATATCTTCCATTGACTCTGCCAGAATAGGGTCGACCCCCTGAAGCAGACAGTTGCTGCTTGGATCTCTCCTGTGGTGCCAGACTTAGTTCTTCACCGATCACTATCCTAAGTATTTCATATCTATGCAGTAACGGAGACACAGGGCCTCACACAATATTCTGAGCCTTTGGAAAAGGCAGGCACTCCTTCAGAGACTTCAGAAGATCAGCCTATATTTTTTATTTTGCAATTAGGCCTCAACAACCATAGTCTGTGATTGAGTCAGGATCTAAAACAATGTCTTAGAGATTAATTTAAGGAAGAACCTTTCTCTGTGCCTTTCAACATACAAAGAACCCAATTCATTAACTGCAAGGGGCTATGTGCACTCTTCAAGCCCATTAGAGAGCACATAGCTCTTCTGTTCAATTACAACTTAGGATATGGATTTTCTGTTTAATTAAAGCTTGCAAAAAAATGGTCTATTTCAGGAAGTTCATTTTTCTTCTGAATAAGACAATAACCTCAATGCTGAGAGTAGGAGGAAATAAGCATCATCATTGTTCTGAGTTCAGCTGGAAAAGCTGAAAGTACGAAGTTCTTGCTCAATTCTGAATTCGATGGAAGTGGGAGTCAAGAACCTTGGCAGTGTCTTACAGTGAAGTCATTCCCAACAGCAGGAGCAGCTGATGTGAAATGAGCGGTGAGACCCTGCAGCTCCTGCATCCACAGATCCTTGGTGAAATCTAAGCTCCCGTGGACTGGGTCACAAGGTCTTTGCTAGGCTCTGGCAGCTGAATGACCCTCTGCATAGGTTTATCAACATTATCTTGTAGCTGTGACAGCCTTGGAGCCTGGGACATCTGGAGACAGTCCTAATCCTGAGATCCTTCAGATATTCCCAGGGAGGCTTTCCCCCAGAACACAGTGACACATCCATCTTGAAGAGACAGCAATATAAAATGTCACTGCATGACATCCCCACTAAACCTATCACTGCACAGCACACTAAATAGGGTAGCATTAATATGTGTTGTTAGCAGTGATCTGAGACAACTCAGATTTCCATCAGCTTTAAACCTACAGTGCCTATTTGAGGTTAACTACGTAGAATACGAGTGATTAAGATATTTCAAATGCATTTACAGTGGTACTGTAATAGCTGTAATAGTCTGTACCAACTACGAGGAAAGAGAAGTCTCAGAAAAGTGAAAAATGCCTGGAAAATAAGTATTTTGCATGTGATTGAAAAACTAACATTCATCTCAGTTTCACAGTATTCCTAAACCGAAAAGGTGTCAGCACCCACAACAGCAAACAAAATTATTTCCTTTACAAAAATGACAAGTATCACGACTTTGTACATATGGTGCTGATTCTGTAAAGTACCTTGAAACGCAATTTAAGGAGTGTGAAAATAGGCAACATAAATGGATTTCTTGGTGTCAACATCTGCGTTAGAAACCATATAACCAGAGGTCTGTTCTCTAACAATCAGACCTCAGACTCTAACTAGTAACAACTGCTTCTCTGCTTATGATATTCCAGCTCTACTCTCAGCTCTCATTTTAGTTATCCAGGGTAAAGTGTTTGTATCCTCTTTTCTCAACATCTGAATCTGAGGAACAGAAAGGGTTACCAAAGTGTTCTGGAAACAAACTGCAACAGAAAAAAAAACTGCTGGAAATCAGGTAGACACAAATAACCAAAGTTTCTCCTTTCCATCTCACACTAATTATTATATTCTTCTTTGTTTACATGATGACCACATCTTTGTCCTGCAGACAATTGTGTGTTAGGAACAAGTGGCAATGTGCCACACTGGACATAAGTGTTGACAGGCTTCTGGGGTCTCTATCAGAAAGGATAGAAAAAAAAGACATTGCACCAGCTGGTTCAGAGGCAGAAACCTAATACAATACCCGATTCCAAAGTTCTACCTACTCCAGAGATACAGGGGCAGTTCCTGGCAACAGTGGTATCTGTGTCTAGCTGTTCTGATGTTTTTAGCAGTGGGGAAACAACTGACAGTAGCTTAATACTGTGGGAAGCAAACTGGGAGTACTGGGTTGTTCTCTAGAAGCGCACGTCAGACTGCAGCTGGATGTTCTTGGGCACCTGAGATCCTGGCACACTTGACCTGGGCAAGACAGGGTAGACCCCATTTTGGGAAGAGTGGCCACTCAGATTGTTTCCCCGTAAGTCTTCCATTCCCCAGCTTTCTGTTTCTTCTTTCCCCAGCTGGTCTAGGCTCTGGGGGAGCAGCTCTTCCTGACTGGATTCTTCCTCCTGTGAACCAGAAGAAAGAGTGACCTGCATTGTTAGCAAGCTACCAAGAACTCTAGCAACCCTCCAGAAGGGAGACGAGGTGTGCATGATATCCTCCCATATTCTTCCAGAAATTAGTACAACCTGCCTGCCTATTAAAGATCTAATACACTGCTGCAATACACTGATGAATGTAGATTCAAAGCATTAGTCATTCCTTTTCTCCCTCTACAAGGGCATTCACAGAAATCCCAGGGGAAAGCAAATCTGCAAGCAAACATTCCTATAATCTTTTGGGCATGTTCACATGAGAAGTAGGACCCTTCGAAGTATTCTTTGAGATGGGAAGGGATCACAAAACTATTCTGAGAAAGAGAGGGGCTTCTTTCTGACTCAGCTAGGTCATTGTGTGCCGTTGGACTATTCTCGGTAAGAAAGACATAAAGTGATGACAGGGCTCCTGCATGCCTTTCTGCCTTTGACTTTAAAGCTGAAGACCCAAAATATGCTGGTTGACTGAGTACAGGCAGGCTTTGGCATAAATCGCAAGTCTGCAATGAGGTGCTAAGAGCACACCACTCACAATCTTACATCTCATGAGAGATCAGTAATCCACAGGAAAGATGTTAAGATCACAGTCCAAAACACTATCATGAGCTACGCTTGCTGGGAAGGGCAGTATGATCTTTGACATCTGAGGATAAGTGGGTGCAAAGAAACTGAAGACGACAGAATTGCATCCACTACCCCAGGAATGAGCTTAGCATCAAAGGAGCTGGAAAGTGTGTTTAAGGGTACTATGGTTAACTTGGCGGGCATGAAAGCCAGAAGCTTTTTGTCACTGTGCTTAAACAGAAGAGGCTTGATCATGCAAAATGCTGACTGTTCCCAACCCTTTTTGTCTTACATCAATGAGGACTGGGAAAGCAAAGGTACCAGGTCCATTCACATCGCAGGGCTGGTCACCTACCCTGAAGCTGGTTCAAATTCATGGTGGAGGGCTACCAACCTTGCTAACACTATCCAGCAGCTTGCCCAAGAGGTCCTTCCTCTTCAGCTTATGTCTTTCCAGTATGTCTAGCTTGTTCACCACTGCATCGATTTTGGAGCCAATGCTGTTAATGGACAGTTCCAGCTGCAGCACACGTTGCAGGAGGCTGGGGAAGACATGGAGACAATTTTTCTTGTGATGAACAGCAGGACTTGCAGCAGAAATCTTATGGACAACAGGCTAGACCTCAAACAAGGGTGAATGCTCCACATCAGAGAACTGATTCATACCCACTGAAGGCATAACCCCCTGCTACACTGTGGTTTTATCTGCAATCAGTGATTCTGCTTAGGATGGATCCCAAACAGTTAAGATCACAATATTATCCCATCATTAAATATTGAACCTGCTTCTCCTTTGATGTGGCCCTGTGCAAATTGTTTAGTGTTTCTCAGAAGCAGAATCAGGATCTCCTGATTCTCTGTGCTATATTTATTCCCTGCTCCCCCTGTGGAAGAAACAGCCAAGTGTTATTCTCAGACCTGGGGGATGAAGGCCAACTAGGCTATAAATGGAGGATATTTATTCCCACATGATCTTCTGTAAAGGTATCAACTTCCCTTGGCCCAGTTATCCAGGCTACCTTCTGACCTGAAGCATGACAACATATTTCCTGTGGCCAGCTGACGGTGGCAGAGGTTATTCAAGAGGCAGAAAGCAAAATTTCTTAATCCAATTTTTCATAGGAACAAGGAAACTACATTACAAGAACTGTCCCTGTTCTCTCTTGATGTGCTCATTTACACGTGTGCAAGGTAAAAAGGGACAGGATCTTACTGAAACTGCTCAGCACCAGTGTAAACAGTTACATCATGGAAGGAAGCAGCAGGGAATCAGACCCCTCATTTCCAGAGGGATTAAAAACTACTGCCAGCACAAACATACACTTGGAACTCTTCTTTGGAGACCCAGCTGGCCTTATTGGCATGGTTATTCCTTGCTTCCACATGGATCAGATTCTCATCCAGGTTGTTGTCACCATAGGATTTCCCCAGATTTTCAATTTCTGTATTCAGAGCAACCTAGAAGATAGATAAAGAAACTCCTGTAAAGTTGGATACTAACTCTGTGTCAGCTTGACTGTGAATAACAGAGCTTCATGGGGAGTGATATACTCAAGCTGCTGTCCAGGCAGATTTGGAACAGTATTTGAGTTGCCTGCTTAGTGTATATCACAAACCCAAAGATTCCTGAGGCCACTTTGGAGTGACCTCAAACAAACGAAGGGTTTTCCTTGCCCCCTTTTTTTCTTTTTTTTTTTTTTTACCCTTTTTGCCTCTAGGTCACGTTTCATCTGCTGCTGCTCCTCTTCATCAAGGATGCGGTTGCCATCTTTGTCAAACCTGGAGAAGGCCGCTGTGATCTCATGGTCTGCATGGCCCAGTCTGCAAAAGAATAGAAAGGGAAAGCTCAAGGCACTGAATTACACTGTTAGGCTCTAACAGTGCGGGAACACACATTCTGAAATCAATGCATTGTTTCCTCCTGCCAGTGACAAATCTAAACATATTTTGGATCTTCAGTTTTAAAAAGAGATAGCAACACAAACCGATTTAGAACAGGAGAATAAACATGTGAAGAAATAAGATTTAAAAAAAAAAAAGTTGAGTTTTACATTGCCCATATCTGAGCTAACTGGTCTCCCAGCCTTGAAAACCAGGGCATTTAAATTACTCGTATGATCAAGAGAAAGGGATAAGTGGGCATCCTTCAAGCTGTATTACTTACTCCTTCAAGCTGTTCTTGAAGTCTTCAAAGTCCAGTTCTTTTGTTCCATTCTGCAGTGTTTTCTGCACATCAGAAATCTGCTCCTTCTTCAGCTTCAGCCTCGTGAGTGTCCGGTTGTAGCTCTGTTATCGAAGGTGCAGAGGCAGAATAATGCAGATAGAACAGTGAAAAATAAGGCAGAGTAGACAGTGCAGTATGGGTGAGCAGACGCTAAATAATACAGCTTTCCAGAAGCAAAAATGTAATATTGCTGAATGAGTCCCATCTCTAAACTAGGATCATGCCTTCAAAGTGACAAAGATTCACCCCACAGCATAGAGTTATAAATTTCCAAGTTTTTTTCTGGAATTTGCCCAAGGGAAATCCAGATGTACTCACTAGATTTGCACCACTGTAACATGCTGAGCGTAGCAAAATAGGACCTGCTATTTTATTGATCAAAGTATGCTCTATCAAGGACTAAAAGAGCTTTGTCTAGATTCTGTCCTGGGAAAAAGAAATCTTTCAGAAACACTCCCAGCATGCTCAAGTAACAGGATTCCCTCAATCCCTGCTTTCTCATCTTCCCATTGCCAAAGGATCTAGGAGCTGATTTATCCCAGAAAGGAACTGTAATTCCTGTGTGAACCAAGAAGGTGAATCTGGAGTTGGCAACCACTGTTTTTGTCTAGTGAATTCTCTAGTAGGTTGGGGACTTCCAGAAAAGGTTTCAGCATTTAGCGAGAAAGTAACACAGCTTTCACTATTCATCACCTGCTTCAAGATGTCAGAGAGCTGCAGCTCATCCTTCTGGCTTGAAAGCTCCTCCTTGACTTCTGAGTAGGTGTCATTGATGATGGCCAGAAACATGTTCTAGAAAAAGGAGAAGAGAGATGAATAAGCAAAAGGCACCTTGCCTGCTCCAGCAGCTGAAGCATCAAGAGGCAGATATAGCTGTGCAGGGCCCAGTTTAACAAGGAGCTGTTTCCACATGGGGTCTCCCTTGGGCAGACTAAAGTGAGCAAAGGGAAAGCCCACTTCAGCCACAGTGCTTTCTCACTGTGGAGGAGGTCCTTGCATTTAAAGCAGTGGTCCAAGGTACATTCATTCCCAGCTCAAATACCACTTTTGATAGCATCTCCTGGAAGATATCTTAGGTTACACTTCGATTCATAGCACTGAGTATTAATAACCTGGTCATTATGAGCATCCCCCTGCATCCATTACTTAGACAGCCAGAGTCTGCCCCCCATGCTTTCTTTCTTCACTGCCTGCTACATTGCAGCTGAACTGATCCCCTTGAATTCAGCTACTACATCACAGGTATTCCCAGTCAGTTTTAGTCTTCAGCTTAAAGGACGTGAATATGGCCCTTAATTGCCCTGATCTTCAAATCCCCAGTTGCAATGATGTGCTCTTTTTCTACTTCGGTCTATTTGCACTGCAAAGCTATCATAACAGAACCTTCCTTTCCCTCTAAGCATTTTCACTGCACCTAACTCAGGGATTATCAGGAGGGGTCTCTCAAACACAGCTGTCATTACAAGGGCAAGGAGGACTTTTTTGCTTACCAGAAGCACAAAGAAAACAAAGAACACATAGGTGACGAAGTAAATAGGTCCAAGGACCCTGTTGGCATTGTCAATGGAATTGTAGTCAAAATCACCAAGAATGATCCGAAACTGGGTGAAGCTGGAGGAGAGGAAGACAGACCAAAAAAAAAAAAAAAGACAGACAGAATGACAGACAGACTGTGAAGCAATGTGTAGGGACAAGGACCTTAAGAGCACAGAGCCTGAAAATCCTGAGAAATGCAAACCTCCATTTCAGATTGCTTACATTTGAACTATTTTGGGAACTGGGAATGTTTTCCAGGCCTAAAGAAAAAGAATATGGCATTGCTTCCTCTTCTTTGGTTTCCATTGTCCCAATTTATGAGCTATGATATTTTTCTGCAGGAGGATATTTAACCACTCTGCATGTTGAGTATCCTTGGTGTACCTAACAAGGAAAAGCTGTCTAGGCTTTGACAAACTAAAACTTCTCACTAAACACTCCCATGAAAAGGCTGGGATTTCCATTAAAATGTAGGGCTGCAAGGATTCTCTGTCTGGTAGGATCAGCTATTCACATGCCTGCTGATAAACAGCAGACAACCAAAAAATCTGTTCATAACCCATAATTTTCTCACAGTGTTCTTCTGTCCATGAAGACGTCACAGCTGAAGAACCAGGAGCAACTTATTAACCATTGTGGCTTTATTACAATGAGATACAACAGGGGTCTGATTGACATTCAGATTTGCATCTGGGAGAAGCTGGGAGGAAATTAAAGTTCTTATGATTAAATAAATGATGGAAACATGGTTCTGACTTATACACTTACATGCATTTAACAAAGGTACTGAAGTTTTCCACCTGAGTCCCAAAAAGGAGGTAACCCAGCTGGGCATAGGCAAAGAAGACAATGAAGAACATAATGGCAAAGCCCAGGATGTCCTTGGCACAACGTGCCAGAGTGGAGGAGAGCTGGGTCATTGTTTTGTTAAAGCTAATATACTTGAATATCTGCAAGAGGAAAAAACAGGGTCAAAGTTAGTTCAAACCATCAGCTACTTTAGTCTCTCTTATATATGTGCATACTTAAGGCAAGAGATTCACTATAGTACCAAAGCACCGAGAAAACAGCTAGACTAGGGGAACGGTGGCTTAGTGTTCAGGATATTTGTCCCAGGTGTGCCACCATCTTCATGTGGGATCATAAACATATGACTTTGTTCCCTCTGACAAAGGAAAATATAAAGAGGGACTGCTATGAGGGCAAGTGTCTTTAGACACCTCAAGTCTGGTGTGGCTTTCCACCATGCCATTTAGTTGAAATGCAAAGTCCATGCCAACAGATGAGTCATTTCCAGTTGTTGGGTGGCTATTGTGAAAGGAAAACATGGTTTTCCAGATTATCCTCCAAAATACTAAAACAGTACAGGACAGACAAAGTTGTATAGTACTTAGCATTTTCTAAAACCACTTTTACACCATAACGTCAGAGCTCATCTCCCTCTCAACTCAGAACGCAGGGTGAAAAGCTGTCTGAATTTACTGCAAAACAGAGCATATGACTTCAAGGAAAATCCTTCTCTGTTACATAGCTATTACCTTCATTCAGAGGGAGGAAAGAGCCAACCCCCAGGCCGTCTAGAGGAAGGGGTCTGATAGGGGAGGCCTAGCATCTCCCAGACCCACTACAATACCTTGATCCAGGCAAAGAATAAGTTGACTGCATTCATATTGTTGTACTGGGTCTGCCAGAATGCCAGGAACTCAAAGTCCGCGTAGGTGTCAGGGTGTTTCAGTAATTCTCCCAACAGCCTGTTCACCTCGATGGTGCGAAAGATGTGAAACCCAATAGCAACGATGGAGAGCTGTAAAGAGGAAGAGTCTGCAGTGACCACTGTGTCTATGCTTTGCACAGAAATTTAAGTGTCGCAGAATTCCTTGGTATCACACTTAACAACTGCAGTCTACTGATGGAGGATGGAAATAAGGGCTTAATGCACCAAGTGATGCCCTGACTTCACAGCTTCTCAGGCATCTCTAAGGAAAGAATTTTCTCCAAGCAGCTGAGAGCTGAGCATGTGGGCATTTACTCAGCTAGTTCATTTTGCTATTGGAGCAAAACATGTGGCAGCTCTTGTCTTATCTAGACCAGTTTACCCCATTCCTTCATTTGTTTTGGCTCTTGGCAGTACCTCTCTGCCATCGCTCCCCCCAAGAAAGTGTGCAAGGATTCTCACCAGAATGACAAGCACATCCAGGATGTTCCAGATGCTCGTGAAGTACTGAAGCTTGTGGATACGCAGCTCCAAAATCTCCTCCACCACATAGTAGAAGATGAAGACACAGAAGACAATTTCACAGGCAACAACGAAGAAGTCCCACGCACTGACATATCGTATAAGTTTGACCGTCCGGATTTGCCAGGAGGGAATCGCACCACCAGTGGCTGGAAACTCAACCACTAACCTTGAAAGGGACAGAAACCTCTGATAATTACAACAGGGGGAGGGAGGCTTTTGGGTAATTTTGAGGGGCATCAAACCTGAGCATGAGCTATCCACCAGACCATGAGTGGTTGTGCCTGTGTTTATGCAGCCTTATCTCTATTGCTTCACTACCCATGACAGGAAACGGTGAAAGGTGAAGTGTAACTGGTTACGTCAGGAGCACAAGTCTTACTGGTAATCTATGCAACACCTACAGACACCACTCAGCCCTCCAGCCCTGGTGGACTGCGTTAAAATATTTGCATTTTAAGAAACTGTGGTACTGTATTGTGTCTGGCAGAGGTGGAGTTCATTTTCCCCACAGCAGCTCTCCTAGTGCTGTGCTTTGCCTTGGTAGCCAGAAGGGTGTTGATAACACACCTGTCTTTTAGCTACTGCTGAGCTGTGCTCGGGCAGCATCAAGGCTGTCTCTCCAACCTTCCCCCCTCAACAGCAGGCGGGGTGGGCAAGATCCTTGGAGGGAACACAGCCAGGCCAGCTGACCCAAATTGACCAAAGGGGTATTCCGTACCATATGATGTCTGCTCAGCAATAAAAGCTCAGAGAAAGGAGGAGGAGGGGTGGAATTCATTCTTACAATGTTTGTCTTCTGGAGCAACTGCTACACATACTGAAGCCTTACTCCCAGGGAAGTGGCTGGACAACACCTGCTCTTGGGAAGTAGAGGACAAATACTTTGTTTTCATTTGCTTCCATGCGAGGCCTTTCCTTTTGCTTTATTAAACTGCCCTCATCTTGACCCACAAGTTTTTTCCATCTTATTTTCTCCCCTGCCCCATCTTGCTAAAGAGAGGAGTAATAAAGCCACTTGGTGGGCACATGGCATCCAGCCACGGTCAACCCACCACAGGCACTGAGGAATAAGCAAGAGGAAAGAGAATATTAAGTGGGACTCCTCTTACCTCAGAACGCAGAACAGATTGATATTTGCATTATACACAGAGAAATCAATGAAGACAACTCGTGTCCCCCGATCCAGCCACAGCTTCTCCTTCAGGACTTGCAGGGCTTCAGCACTCTCTTCTCTGGTCAATTTGAGGTCTATGTAGTATCCTCCCCCACTGTAACTGGTTAGTCTTCCCCAGTGAGATGAGCCACCCAGCTCATCCTCAGAATGGTATCTCCACCTGCAACAGACAAGCCATAGACAAAGGCATCACCACCCCAGGCTTGGATATAACCTTGTAGCCAGGAGAAATTAGAATATATCTCCAAGGGACAGAGCAGTTTTTAACTAATGAGATGGCACTTAATTCCTATTCCAAATCTGAGCCTGTATCAATTCTTCATTACTGATAGATTTCTGATGGAGTGCTTCCCAGCAGTGACACAACACTTGAAATCCTATGGAGGGAAAATTCTGCAGGCTCGTTAGCTATGCCACAGTCTTGTTTGCATGAAGGTTACTCCCAGGATCAGCTGTATGGCCTTCTACTACGTTACACATAACCCTCTGCTTAGAACACCCTTGGACTCATATTTCCTTATGAATAATAGCTTGCTGTTCACAGAGCAAGACTCATGCAGCAAGCAAAGGGTTATTAAACTGCAGGTACCTCACATTATTATAGAGAAAGAGATTTTCAAGATGAGAGATGCACTCCCTTCTCTCCTGAAATCCAGGAGGGAAGCAGATAGCATCATCCATTTGATAGATCTGGTCCAAAAGGTCTGTATTTGTCCTCATCCTCTTAAAAAAGACAACAGTTTCTACCTAATCCTCCACTGGATTTTTCATGGCTTTCCCAACAGGTCCCACTCTGCAACTCACATTCTGTTGTGCTTTTCCTCAAAGAGACACTTAACCTTATTGATACACAAAAAGAACTTGCTGCCATGGACTGCATGGGGAATTCCAGCTGTATGTGAAAACCTCAACCCTGGCATCCTGTGGCTCAGCAGATCTTATTTTAACTAGAAGAAACTAATTTGGGGCAACAAAGGAAAAACAAACAAACAAACAAATCAATCACAAATTTTTCTAATCCTGAACAGCAGAAGATGGACTTACGCCGTTCCATTGATGAGTCCAAAGGAGACCCTTTCCTCCTTTTCTTCTGAGTATACATCATAACAACCTGAAATTTCCTCCTTGAAGTCATCATGGACCACACAGGAATTGTTCTTCACCTTCAGTTGTCGCATGCGTGGGACACCCAGCAGCAGGTTCTCGTAATAGATGTATGACTGGGTACCATGTGCTGCTAGGGACTCGTTGTTGTACCACTTTGTCCAGTAAAGATTATCCAGAAGGGGGCCTTGTGCATACTGCAAGAGAGGGATGGGAGAACAACTTCTTCATAGCCCACATGTCAGAGGAATTTTCTTGGCCTGCGCTTGTGATAGTAAGACCTGACCCACCTCTCTCTACTCCCCAAGTAGGAAAGTAGTAGAAGCTTGCGTGGGATATAAACTAAGGAGGGGAAAGACCAGGGCTGGTGGAGCCACAGGGTAGAGGAGGGATGCTGGGCAGCAGGGACCTTGTTGGCGTCTCATAGGCCTGTAATATGGCTCCTGCACCTTGTTGGGTTAGTGAAGAGCCCTGCAAGCCTCTTGGTACCTTCCACATCAGTGAGCACAAGTCTTAATAAATTGTCTTGGCATGATGTGTGATTTATGAAAAGGGTAGGTGTGCCAGTACCCTGGAAACAGTGGGGAAACAATAATGCCATCGTTCATTTTACTTCTTTAATACAGCAGGAAAAGACAAAGCTGACTGAAAAACAATTTCCATCTGACTCTCAGAGATCAGTGGTTGCAATATTTCAACAACTTTCACTGTAGCCCATATTATTCCATCACCAGTTCTTTGACAGAAATGTGTAGACTCCAGACAACTTCCCCTCTTTGGCCATTTGAAAAAAGTGCAAAGCTTAATCCAGCTTCTTCATAAATACTCTCTACATCAGACAAGCCCAGGCATGACTCACAGGCAAGTCAAGTATGCTTGTTCCCACAATTGCCCATGAAAACGGACACAGGCTTTGTGCTGGTTTTAGTTGGGATAGGGTTAATTTCCTTCAAAGTAGCTAGTAGGAGGCTATGTTTTAGTTGTGCTGAGAAGAATATTGATAACATACTAATGGTTTTGGTTGTTGCTAAGGAATGTTTATCTCAAGTCAAGGACTTCTTTAGTTTCTGACCCTGTACCCCTGTGTTCCCATTTTTTTCTCTACAAGAGGCTGGGAGGGGAAACAGCCAGGACAGCTGACCCAAACTGATCAAAGGGATATTTTATTGCCTAAAACATCATTCTCAGTATGTAAGTTGGGGATGGGCCTCATGTCTCTCTCGGTCACTCTTGCTCTTGCTCTGGATTTGGGTCTTAGGCTCTGGCTCTCACTACTCAGGCACTGGCTGGACATTGGCCAGCGAGTAGTGAGCAGTTGCATCGTTTGTCTTCTGCTCCATTATTTCCACTACATATTATTATTAGTAGTAGTAGAGGTACTATTATCTTCATTATGCATTATTAGTAGTGATATTAGTTTTATTATTAAGTATTAAATATATAAAATATATAATTGTATTGTTAGTATTATTGGTGACATTATTGAATTTCATTTATTTTCAATTGTTAAATTGTTCTTATCTCAACACATGAGTTTCATTGTCCTTTCCTCTGATTCTCCTACTCCACAGGGGGAGGGAGAAGGTCAGCAAGCAGCTGTGAGGTACTTGGTCACTGGTGGGGATTAAACCACCATGGGCATATCACTAAGACACCAGAATTAAGACATTGGACTGTAGGATTCAAAGCCATTTCTACCACAAGGAAGCCTGGAGTAAATCACTTTGCCTCTCCTGGCCAGTACTCCCTATCGGTGCAATGAGCATCATATCCCAGCAATTTCTCTTTGTTATGTTCTGACTGTCTAGCTTGGTAAGTTTCTGGGGAACGGACTCCTCTGGGCACACACAACACTTAGCCTAGCCAGCGTTCTGGCCACAGTGCTCAGAAAGATAAGTTATATTTTAAATGGGTTGATATTTTGCATGCAAATGGTATTGTAACTATTGCTAGTAACTGGCAAAAGCTTGAGGCAGCAAAATTCCTTGCTGAAGGCACTAGGGTAGCACTTTCAGAGGGAACTAAGTATCCCAGTCTAGCAGAGATTTCCAGGGCTCCCTATGCTGGGCCACACTTGTACTCACCACCCAGAAGTCAGCCATGCTGCCAATGGACTGGAAAGAGACACGGCCGTCCATAGAGGTCTGCAGGAAGAGCTCAGACATCACTTTGGTGTAGTAATAGGCATTGGAACTTGTCATTCCATATGTCACTAAGAGAAGAGACAAGAGGAGGGTCTTCCCTTATACCTGAATATTTGAACCTGATATAAATATAGGTATCTATTCACTTTCTGTATAGCTTATACTGTCATATGTAAGCTGAGCAAGGCACAAGAGAAGAAACCTTGGGAATGCTAATCATATTACTTTTTGCTTTCTTAGGGATTTACAAGCTTACCTGTTGGATATTCCAGAATTTAAACTGACTGACAGATTATAAGAGTTTAAAAGCCATAGAAGACCATTGGATGATGCAACTGAACATCCTGGATAACTATTTTTTCCTCAGACCAAATTTCTGAAAGAAATTTTCTCAGAACAAAGTCCGTGATCTGTATTTTGAAGTTCTGATCTGAATCCCTAAAGGTACAGAGACTGCCCCATTTTTCCAAGACGAAAGCTCCAGTTAAGTTCTCATCTACCAAGAAACCTCAAACAGGAGTAGGCTCTAACTTCCCTGAACACCTTGTTTCAATTCTCCAGTGCTTTTTCCTGCAGAAAAGCATCTATCATGGTGATCACTGAGAACATGTCCTGCCGTTGAAAGGGTACCATGACAATAAAGCTGCTGACATTCAAGACACTTCCCCCCCCACACTTCTGGATGAGTCAGTGTGCGACCACACATACGTCTGTGTGCGTGTCTTGGTTCCTTAGGAAGAATGACTGAAGCACTGTCTCCCTGGGCCAGTGTGATAGTAACTCAGGGTTGCTATTGTCTGTCTATCTCTCCTGCTATAGGGTCTGTGAAATATCATCCTTTTCACTGTCCCATGCCACAGGTGCTCATTTGTGATAATGAGCAAACCTTCCCAAAAAGCAAACAGCCATTGTTTTACCTACACATACCCCATTAGCATTCAGTACAGGGACACATTAAATCCAACCAAGAACAACAGGGTGAGCTGCCATCTGCTTTATCACCTCAGCCACCCCTCCAGTCTCAGAGGGGACAAATCTCTCTGAACCCTGTTTCTTTGAACCCAGAAAGTTTCTACAGCTGTTCTCTGGGTCTTGGACATTTGCTGTGAAAATAAGAGAAGACCCTGGGCAGATTCCTCTAGGACTGTGGAGTTGATGGCTAGAACTGATAGTGTGGATCAGAAAATATTGCTTAAATCTACCCAGTATCAATTATGTCTAGAGCAATTGTCAGTTGTTTTACTTCTGTGTGCAACAGCTATTCTGAAGGCTAATGACACACCTGCTTGCTGCAGTGACTGCATACACAATACATTTGACACCTACAACAGTGTAAGAAAGTCTAATAAGACCTTACATTGTTCCCCTCAAGCTGCACACAGAAAAGGCACCTATGACATATAACAGCCACTTACACAGACAGATGTCCACCAAGAACACAATATAGACCAGCAGCTCTCGCAGTGTGGTCTTCACATAAAGCTCTCTGTTTTCAGATGTGTTCTCAGTCAGCGTAGTGCCCCACAGACCTGTTGAGTGGAGGAAAAAAAAAAAAATTAGAGGAGCTTTGATGGCTGTTCTCAAAGGCCATGTGAAAAGTGGAAGTCCTGTTCCCAAAGAACACTGTTGGGAGTTGGATATTTTGTCAATTTTCAAAGCAAAACCACTTTTCATTTCAAAACTTGACTAAGAGCTATAAAATTATGATAAATAACTGTTACTGATAAAAAAACACCTAAAAAGAACCATTCCTGCCTGAACAAAAGTTTTGGGGCTGACCAAAACTGATATGCGCTGCCTTTCTTATTTTGCTGAACTCAAACAGAAAATTGGAGAGTGATTTAATATGGACTGATCTTTTCCTGCCTCTTTTTCAGCTTATTCTGGGAAGAAATTCAGTCTTTGTCACACAAAGATTGAAACCACAAAATTTCATCTCAGTTGTTCATGTGCCAACAGGTCACCTGACGGGACTTCCCTACCAGAACTGCATCTGATGTTAGCTTTACAACTCTTAGTCCTCTTAGTGTATATTAAGCCATCAGGCCCCAAATATTTGTCCCTTGCTTACCTAAGAACTCTTGCAGATTTTTCTTGCAGGTCATAAGACTCAAACAAATAATCCAACTCAATATTTTCAGTATAAAATTTAGAGCCAAATTATCTTCAGCAGCGCTGCTGCCTTCAATACAGTTATGCCAATTACACCAGCTACTGATCCGATTTCTTCACGCAGTGAAAGCAACCCATTAAATGTCACCAGTGTTGATCAAAAAGAGAAATGCTTCCTTTGAAGGGAGTAGAAATGCTTGGGGCTTGATGAACTGCCTGATACCATTAGTGTATTTGTTTGTTCTTTCTGTAATGGCTTTCTGTTGTGTCTTCTGAAATGCTTCTGAAGTTGAAAGACTTAAGAACTTTTACTTGAAAGCCCAGTGATGGAAGCCATGTCAATAATATCCAGTGTCTTGCTGCTTTCTGCAGCTCCTAGAGGGCTCAGCTCTGATGCCCATCCCCAGTAATCACCTTCCTGCGAGACAGGATCAGAGCTGATCAAAGGCCACACGTTTGAAGTCATCTCTAGCAGAAGACAAAGGGCTTTTTTCTTTGGAGCTGGAAAAGTTGTATAGTGGTCTGTGCAGATTTGTTCCTGTCCTTTCGATAGCTCTTTGGCATCTCAGCTGATTAGAGACCTTTTTGCACCATCAGCTACCACAACGACTGTTGCAGCATGCACCCTCAGTCCTGGACAAACCAGTAGCCTGTTCTTGACATGCCAGACCAGCAACAGAAATGAGAACCTGGAGAATTTCTGGATTAACTCATGTGCGAGAGGGAGTAGCACGTGTTCTACAGGAATCTGCACAACAGAGAAAAACAAGGGGAAACAATCTAACTATCCATTCAGGTCACTTTTAAGTGACCCCCTTCATCTCTAGATATGACTACATCGCAAATTTTAACAAGTTTGTTGGGGTTTTTTTCCCTGAGGCAGGGAGCACCAAATATCAACATGTTCAGAACAGAGGAACAGAGGCACAGACTTTCTTTGCTTTGGGAACAGAAGCATACTCAGGAACACTCAAATATCCTTGAAAAGTTGGTTCAGAGACTTGCCCAATGTTATACCTAGAGTACCGTGAGGCTGGTCCAGTACCCTTTCAGACTGCATACAGTAATTGTAAAACTGTACCAGCTGAGCTTTGTTTTCAGTTGTTTCATTGGGAAATGCGCCATGGAATTACACCACCTCATACATAAAGATGTCCCCATCTGTGTCTCCTTTGGTACCACCTACCCCTTTGGAAATGCAGATGTTTTGGACATGACATTAGGAGTAGGACACTCAGACTAGAAGACATCCAGGCTTTCCTATGACACCTTGCATGACCATCCAGCACTCACAAAGCGGAAATAAGGAAAAAAGCCTCAGCATTTAGAAAACAGGCAATGTTATTCGTTTGATATTCTTGACTTCCTGCTAGTAACAAGTTACTGGTGAGAATTAATGGCAACATCTACATTATCGTCCAAGGTTGCTTTTAAACCAGACTTGTGACCCAGGTGAGTAACTAGGTCACGGTCTTGAGTACATATGGAGATCCTCTTCCAAAGGCAGTGAGAAGCTCGGTGTCCCTCATCGGCCACCGTACTGTGGCATATCGAGGCACAGACACAGATCAGTGCAGATGCTGAGACCACTTTATTTGCAACCACCACTTCTATTTATACCCGGTTTCCCTCCCCCACAGTTCCTCCTGCTAATTTCCATAGTCCCTCTTCGTAACGCACCTGTGCTGCCACATTGGCAGTTTTTCTTTCTCACAGTGATTCGGCAGATGACCTACTTTCCCCACAGCTTGTTTAGCACTAAAGCCTCACGGCTTGAGGACCAGCAGCTGCACAGGGTCAACAGGCTGATGCCATCCCGTTCACCTCCTCCCACATCACGGCTCGAGGACCAGCAGCTGGGCAGGGTTAGCAGGCTGATATTGTCTCATTTACCTCCTCCCAGACCGTAGCACCCAGTTACCCACCAATATGTGTCTGTAGGCTGGCCATGAAACAGCTGAGTTGGGAGACAGGCAGGAACCAGAGGACACAGAGTTGCTTGGACACAGTTTAGAGAGGAACAGCCCTGAGCAGCGGCACTAGGAGCAGCAGCTACTCACTGGTAGTCTAGTCCAGTAGCTGGCGAGGATGAGAAAGGAACTCAATAAGCCAACTATAACCAGTACCCCTGAAGAGCTATGGACATGTAATTTTTAAGCAAAATAACCCACAAACTGTTCTTGGCTAAGTGACTTGTCTTTAGTACATCCATTTTTTATGTAAGACACTAAGGTGATTAAATGGAAGGGGAGGAGGATAACCAGCAATATTTGGAGAGACAATGAAAAGTAACAAGCACCTGGTAAAAACGCAAAAGGAAGGACACAAATTCTTCAAGGAAAAAGTCCCCACCTCTGTGAGGCTGATTAAGACCTTTCTTCTGACTGCACTGGCCTTTGGACCTCATCTTCCCAGCTCTGATCTGTCCTACACCCCTGTTTGCCACCTTTTCTGGCAGGACACACTGCTGCAACAGTCATAGAAGAAGGAAAAGCTGTAGTGTCCTGACAGGTATTTTCATTTGTGTGCCCCAATTTCACCACTGGCATCTCATAAATGGAATTTCAATATTAAAAGTGTGGACTTGTTTTACCTTTTTAAGTCTCAAACAATGCCTAGAAGAAAGAATATCAGAATAAAACAGATAAATGGTGTACTGACTCTGAGCAATCCCTCATTACCCATCCCACCCACCCAGCATTGCTCCCTAGCCAGGAGAAACCTCTAAAGCCTCAGCTCTGGCTTCCATGTGAATTAATAGTGTTAGACTGCAACTGCAGTGACAAGCAAGAAAGAATTGATCAGAGAGGGGCTGTGCAATTCAGGAAACACTATGTTGTTATTTAACTCACATGTACTGTTAGAGGGTACAGCTCTGAGAAAGGTTTTTGCCTTCCAAGTCAGGAAGAAAAGACACATTGGCAAGAAAATGATAATTTCCATGAGAAATATAGTTTCTTGCTTCATCTTCCCTGCTTTTACAGTATTAAGACTTCATGCCTTCTTTAAGAAACTATTCAACAAATGCTCTTGCCCAGAACTGTATCCTTAACAGGAGACATAACTTGCTCCCAGGATTGTGATTGTCTCTGAATACATAATATTTCATTCCCCTTTGTCTTTTAAATCAGAAACTAGCCTCTTTTTCTTTCATCTGTCTTCAGGCAAAGCCTTGTTTGATACATTCCTGTTAGTCTCTGCATTTCAGTCCTGACAGCACAAGATTTTCTCTGGTGGACTTTGATATCAGTTCTTATGTTACTCTAACACAGGGGCCAGTACCACTCCATCTAGAAAATGCACATAAAGACAGAATAGTTTCATCACCAGAGTGACGGCTCCTGCAGGTTCAGGACACATAAGCTCCATCCAGAGCTCTGCCAACAGGTGCACTGCATGACTCTGAGCACACCACTAAATCTGCCTGTACCTCCTGCCTTGCAGGAAAGGTAACAGGACTGACCCTGGAGCTACAGCAAGGCACACGGCATGAGAATGCCCCTTCCAGGTCAGTCAGAGATGATCTCTGGAGTAATGCTAGTCTATGTTGAGAAGGTTTCTGGGTTACACAGACACTATGAGGTTTCTACTGGCTGCAGCCCCACACTCACACCACCCTTGCCCCAGCGTACCATTGCTTTTTCCAAGTTAGTAAATCCTTTCTAGTGAGACATCAGAGCTTTACCTCGGATGCCTCTGAAGATGTAGAAGCAGTACTTGAGGAAAGGATTTGTCTTCCTATCCACAGCTTTGCTCTGGTCTTTCTGGTAGGGCAGCGGATCCATCTCTTCAAAGTTCTCATAGGGATTCTCCAGGATGGACTTGGGATTGTAGATGGCTCGAATCTTCAAGGAAGTAGAGGGAGAGCCATTGTAAGCAGGATTGTCCCAAGCTTTCTTCCCCACTACCTCCAGTTCATGCTCCTCTGAAGCTCTAAAGTGGCTCTCAGCTCTGTGGTTCAGGTGAGACAAGCTCATGGCTAGTCACTGCCTGCAGAAGTACTTTTTAACTAGAGTTGGGAAGACTGCCTGCCCAGCGAGGAGTTGTAAGCTAGCAGAGAGAACCAGTCAATGCCAAAGAGCTTCTCCACCTCAGCAACCCAAGAGAGAGCACACATCCCCTCCCGCTTTTATACCGGCGCAGCTGGCGACACCTGCCAGGGGGCGGTGGCTCTACCCGTTGCTAGAAACCACCACCAGCCCTCTTATCCCACCGATCCTGGAAATGCGGACACGTCCAGGAGACTTTCTCTGCTTCCCGACGGAGATAACGGACCCAGAGGCCGCCGTGGGAAGGAGAGGCTGCTAGGAGACGGCCCCTGAGTTGCGGGGCGGGGGGAGGCCGGGGGAGAGGAGGAGGCAGCTGGGATCTAATT
>NW_010262642.1:0-1440 GCF_000690775.1 Eurypyga helias
GCAGGACGAGGCCGGGCTGGAGGTGCACCAGTTCTGGCCGCTGGTGGAGATCCAGTGCTCCCCGGACCTGCGCTTCTTCCTCTGCAGCATGTACACCCCCATCTGCCTGCCCGACTACACCAAGCCGCTGCCCCCCTGCCGCTCCGTCTGCGAACGGGCCAAGGCCGGCTGCTCGCCCATCATGCAGCAGTACGGCTTTCCCTGGCCCGAGAGGATGAGCTGCGACAGTCTGCCGGTGCTGGGGGACACCGAAGTTCTCTGCATGGGATACAACCGCACGGAAGCCACCACCCTGCCGCCTTTCTTCGGGAAGCCCACACGACCGGCCAAGGATGCAGCCAAAAACTTGACACCGCTCGGTGGGCAGCGCCCCTCGGGGCCAGACTGCGGCCGGACTTGCAAGTGCAAAGCTCCCCTGATCCCCATCTCCAAGGAGTCTCATCCGCTGTACAACCGCATCAGGACTGGGCAGGTACCCAACTGCGCCATCCCCTGCTACCAGCCCTACTTCACCCAGGATGAGAAGACCTTCGCCACCTTCTGGATTGGCCTCTGGTCCATCCTCTGCTTCCTCTCCACCTCCACCACTGTGGCCACCTTCCTTATCGATATGGAGCGCTTCAAGTACCCCGAGCGCCCCATCATCTTTCTCTCTGCTTGCTACCTCTTTGTCTCCATGGGCTACATCGTGCGGCTGGTGGCAGGGCATGCCAATGTGGCTTGCAACCCAGAGCACCACCACATCCACTATGAGACCACGGGCCCTGCCCTCTGCACCGTGGTTTTCCTTCTTCTCTACTTCTTCGGCATGGCCAGCTCCATATGGTGGGTCATCCTCTCCCTCACCTGGTTCCTGGCAGCCGGCATGAAGTGGGGCAACGAGGCCATCGCTAGCTACGCGCAGTACTTCCACCTGGCCGCCTGGCTCATCCCCAGTGCCAAATCCATTGCTGTGCTGGCACTCAGCTCCGTGGACGGTGACCCAGTGGCTGGGGTTTGCTACGTGGGCAACCAGAGCCTGGAGAACCTGCGAGGCTTCGTGCTGGCACCGCTGGTGGTTTATCTCTTCACCGGCAGCCTCTTCCTGCTGGCTGGCTTCATCTCACTCTTTCGCATCCGCAGTGTGATCAAGCAGGGCGGCACCAAGACTGACAAGCTGGAGAAACTGATGATCCGCATCGGCATCTTCACTGTGCTCTACACCGTGCCTGCCACCATCGTCATTGCCTGCTACATCTATGAGCAGCACAACCGGGAGGCGTGGGAGCGGGCACAGAACTGCTCCTGCCCCGGGGACCCCCACCGCCCCAAGCCTGACTACGCCGTCTTCATGCTCAAGTATTTCATGTGCCTTGTGGTGGGCATCACCTCCGGTGTCTGGATCTGGTCTGGCAAGACACTTGAGTCTTGGAGACGCTTCACAACCCGCTGCTGCCGGGC
>NW_010262642.1:1540-2025 GCF_000690775.1 Eurypyga helias
CATGGCCTCCTACCACAAGCAGGTCCCGCTGTCCCACGTGTGACCAAAGGGAGCCTCGGTGACCTCAGCCGCAGGGAGGAGAGGGTTGCAAAGACCCTGGGCTACAGAAGAAGGGGTGGCAGCTGGGCCACCCCCGGCATCCTCAGCCCCACTGTGATGGTGCTGCCAGGGACCAAGCTTGTGCGCCCATGAGGCACAGAGCAGCCACAGCCCCAGGCAGGGCAGGTAGAGGTGCTGCCAGTGATGTGGGGGCAGAGGGACAGGGAAGTCTGGAGCCTGGTGCCACCGTGTGTGCCCCCTTTGGGGTCCCACACCCTGTTTGGGGTCCTGGGATGCTGCTGTGTGCGGGCTGGCCAGGTGGCAGGTAGCCCTCAAGCACTGATCGTGTCCCATGTTGAGGCTCTGGGCAGGTCTTGCCGGTGCCGGGGTGAAGGGGAGAGCTGCAGCAGGGTGGTGGCCCCCCCACCCTGGGGTGTGTGCCGGCA
>NW_010262642.1:2410-4437 GCF_000690775.1 Eurypyga helias
CACTCGCCCTGAGAGCCGAGGGGCTGCGCGGTGATGGGGCTGCTGTCCCAGCTCCGGGCATGTGGGGAGCCTGGGCCCTGGCTCAGGCACCAGGAGCAGCCCCTCCTGAGCTGCCCTGGGAAGGGGTCGGTGCTGCTTCGTGCCTCTGCAGCTGGGCGACCTCATCGCCCTCGTGCTGTGCAGGTTACCTGGGTATGCGGGTAGTGCTGGCACCCTAAAGGGGGGTTGGTGGTGTGTGCATGGGGGTCCCGAGCCAGGCGGCACTCTGTCTCTCCTGGGGAGCAGCTGGGTTTTCCAGCCGGCCAGCTTCAATGCTTCTTGCTGCTTTTTTCAGAGGTGTGCCTCTGTGGGAGACAGTGCCGGGATCGGGAGTTAACTGAGGAAAACTTAGCAGAGCGCTTGTACTCCCTTTCCTCCAGCTTCTCAAGCTTTTTCCCTTCTCCAGGTCAGGCGGCAGCAGAGCGCTGACAGACCCGGTGCCTGGCATTAAGCGGTGGTGATGGCCGGGTGTCGTTAAGTATAATGATGGGAGGAGGGGGGTGTGTGTGTCCTGTTGTCAACTTCACCCAACGGTGCGAAGGGCTGCGGCCCAGGCTGGGGCATAGCTGCCTCTGGCTTCAGCCCCTTGTAAAAGCACACAGGGGGTTCGTTTGGGTTTTCCCTGCCCTTAGTGGTGACGTATGTAACCTCCCGGCCATTACTCGAGCTCTTTTTGCCCTCCCTCAAGCATGGCACCGTGACCCGGCTGCTCGAGCACTGGAAAACAACTGCTGGCTTTGCTCCTGCGGGACTGCAAGGATCCAAGGTTGTTCTCAACACCCTTGGACCACTTCAGTTAAGGAGGTTTCTGCCTCATTTTAAAACCAAAGCCTGGGAAGTGCTGGGACACTCGAGTGGCACATCTGCTGCTAGAGGTACTGCCAGGGCACCGCAGGAGCGTCTCTGGGCAGAGGAGCCAGCGGTGCGGCGGCTGCTCAGCCGCACGGATCAGCACTCTTGCGACAGAGGGCTCGCCTCCCCCCGCGCTGTTGCAGTAGTTCATCGTGGGCAGAATTGCACCATGTCGTGTTACAAGCTGTAAATAGTTGTATTATAGCCTGGTTTGTACATGCAGGAACCGTGGTGACCTTTGATACGGGTTTGGGACAGGTGTGTTCTTGGCAATGAGGCAGGTCGGGCGCAGAGACGCTGCGGGTAGCCTCGTGTTGTAATCCAGGGCATTAAATGACTCCAACCTGCTCCAGTCCACGCCTCGCTGGACTCCTCTTTCTATAGTGCCTTTTGTAGATACAGCTAAGCACACATCATGCAATACAATGAACAAAACCATATCAAAGGTGGTGTTTTGTTGGGTTTTGGTGTTTTTTTTTTTTTTTCCCAAAGTGCAACTGACTGTGTAAAGCTGCTTTTTAAAAAAAAAAAATCCAAGATTAGCTACAACCCATTGCCTGTTGAAAAACGCAGGAGCATTTTCAGCTTTGATCTAACGGTAGGTTAATACAATCAACCTGTGTTTGAGCCTGGCCTCTCAGCAACAAGTGTCAGGAGGGGGAGCGGAGCCGTTCTGTGCCCTGTGTGCTGTAGCCGATTTACGTGTTGGGGTTTGCCTCTTCCGTTACTGATGCTGTTCAATGTTGTTTAAATAACTGTACTATACTTTGTGAAAAGCTAAAGAGAAGTATTCAAAGAGAAGTATGGAGATAGTTATTTATGAGTACAAAAAGAGTGTGTGTTGTTTTCTTTGCTTCTGCTAGAATGTTAATTACCATGAAAAATTTAACTGGGGGGTGGAGAGGTGTTGCTGGAGGGCTGTGCAGGGCTCTCATCACTAGGGGCAGTGGGGGGCTGGTGAGGCAGCCACACTTGGTGGCATGGAAGGGCACATTCCATGCACAGAGCCCCACACAACGCTGCCCTCGGCGTGGGGATACCAGGTGCCCGTGCCCTCACCGCTGGCGCGCGGTGGCCCACCACAGGGCCAGCCTGGGCGCAGCTCTGCGCCCAGCCGGGTTCGGTGCTCAGCGGCT
>NW_010262643.1:0-5351 GCF_000690775.1 Eurypyga helias
ACCTGGGCCTAGTAATGCTGATGTGCTCAACAGCAAAAAGCGTTCCAGATGACGACATTGAGTGTGTTTCATCCCCCTCGCTGCCGAGCTTAGAATTTCTACTAGCTTAACACCCTTTTCTTCCTTTCCAGACTGAGACACCATGGAAAACCACACCATAGACTTAGTCGACTTGGCAGTGACGACAGAATTCGACTATGGCGAATCAGAGCCGTGCATGGGAACCGAGGAAAAACACTTTGCAGCCCAACTTTTGCCACCGCTTTATTCTTTGGTGGTGATATTTGGCCTCACAGGCAACATGCTTGTCGTCCTTATCCTGGTGAAATACAAGAAATTGAAGAGTATGACTGACATCTACCTGCTCAATTTGGCAATTTCTGATTTGCTGTTTATATTTTCTCTCCCTTTTTGGGCTTACTACGCTGTTCACGACTGGATTTTTGGGGAGGCGCTGTGTAGAATTCTCTCAGGTGTCTACCTCCTTGGCTTCTACAGCGGGATCTTCTTCATCATCCTGTTGACCCTAGACAGGTATCTGGCCATAGTGCACGCAGTGTTTGCTTTAAAAGCCAGGACAGTTACCTACGGCATCCTCACCAGCGCTGTCACTTGGGCTGTTGCGATTTTCGCTTCTGTTCCTGGGATGGTATTTCACAAAACGCAAAGGGAAAATTCACATTATACTTGCAGTGCTCATTATCCATCAGAACAGAGAAATGCATGGAAGCAATTCCTGACCTTAAAAATGAATATCCTGGGACTCGTTATTCCAATGTTAATTATGATCTGCAGCTACACACAAATTATAAAGACATTACTGCAATGTAGGAATGAGAAGAAACACAAAGCAGTCAAGCTTATTTTTATCATCATGATTGTCTACTTTATTTTCTGGGCACCATACAACATTTGCATTCTTTTGCGTGATTTCCAAGGTGTGTTCTCCATCACTACTTGTGAAGGCAGTGGTCAACTGCACAAAGCAATCCAAGTGACAGAAACAATCTCAATGATCCACTGCTGTATCAATCCTGTAATTTATGCCTTTGCTGGGGAAAAATTTAGGAAGTATCTTCGCAGCTTTTTCCGAAAGCAGATTGCGTCCCACTTCTCTAAATACTGTCCCGTTTTCTATGTTGACACAGCTGAACGGGCTAGCTCCACCTACACACAATCTACTGGAGAACAAGAAGTTTCCGCTGCACTGTAAGTTGTGGCTATCAAAAAAGTGGAATTGGCTTTTGTGAAAACAAGTCAGTGATGAAAGCCTGCAGAATCTATTCTGGATTTTGGCTCTAAGGCAGCTCCAAAAGGTCACAGTACACATCTTTACCAAAGCTTGTATTTGCTCATACATTTGAGTATATGTGCATAAGTGAAAAGGATGCAGCAAATTAGCTGCCTAGACATGATAACATGTGATTTCGTAGGGAAGCGTTCTCTTTTTTTTGTGAATGTAAAAGCATAGTTTGGTACTAAAGGGCCCAAGCCCACCCAAAGGCTGAAGGCCTAAGCTAGCAGGCTCATGAACCGAGTTTTTGAAGTGAAATAGTGGTTAGAAATTGACACTGGCTCTTTGGAAACATCTCTTGACTGTACCTTACACAAGACAGATCCTTTAAATGCAGTCTCAGTCACACCTTTTACTAGCCTGGTTGTGTATCTCTGTAAATAATGCTAATTTACTGAGGTCTGTGGTAAAGAATCTTTACAAGTGGTGTGGGAAGGTTTTATGCATGTAGCAGAGACTGATATTTCAAGGTGTATTTTCCTTTGCTTATGGCTGAATAACAACCTCTTTGATCTTTCTCATAATAGTTTTAACTACTATGTGCTGATACATAAGTGACTCCAGAGTTTGATATTTCAGAAGGCTCTCCTTTAATCAACTTACCTTTTATATGCTACTTGTACTAAAAAGCTACTAGAATGACCTATCATTGATCAGAAAATCAATGGGTTCACAATATTTTAAAACTAAAGTATGGCACACGGAGCTTGAACCAGCTTAGATCAAATGTGGACAAGAAGTCAACAGGGTTTTAGCTTTTTAGTGCAATGATTCTGCTTGTCATTTTTCTACCCCACATAACAGAAAAACTTTAAAAAATGAAATTAATGCAGTCGTAATGGCTGCAAAACCACAACAGCATTAGAGGTGTGATTTCTGATCAGGGTTGACCCAGATGTTTTTAGAGATAAGCATATACTATAAACATTTAAGTTATCAAAACATGAGTGTAAAAATATTCACTGTTCTACAGAATCAAGGATATAGAATTTCTCTTTTTTGTTTTAGAAGCAGGTATCATCTGGAGGCTATGATAATGGGGTTTTTCTGCCATTTAGAAGGTTTACAGAGAGCAAAAGCTTCCATAATTAATAAGTCTGATGGCCAAATATGACTTCCCCTTAAGGCTCAGGTCCTGCGAAACACTTGGGACACATAGAAACCATGACATATGGTATACTCAGGTGCTTATGATACCACCACAGTCATGCTACTAATTGATTTGGGCCAAACTTTCCTTTCTAGCATTTCTTACATTTCCCCTAAGACATATGGTTTTGGACAATGCTGGAGACAGAAAATTTAAAGTGAATATTTTGATTGCTGTTCCTATCCAGTAGGGTAATTTCTGCTTCCCAACTCCTCCAGCCAGCCTTTTAAATAACATTTTCAAAGAAGCAAATGTTTCAAACAGCCTCAAAGAGATATTTACATTGTCAAGTGCTTGTGAAAGCAGGAAGTGAAATAGGGAAATCTTTGCTTATCTTGGTTTAAGTTACTATTTAAGAACCACTTTTGGACTACATCCACATGGGAAGTATAACAAAAGTATACTCCAACTTCTAGTTTACAAGGTTTTAAGATGCATACTCTTTTTTACGACCCTGTGCATCAGTTACTTTCTGGACTTTCATATGCTTTTAAAATAGGTAATAGTATCGGTATAAGCAGAAATCGGGGGTTAGTTTCAGCATAAAATGGCAAACATACACATTTATTTTTTAAAGACATAGGAAGCTGCATGCAGTAACTTTCTAGATAGTTTGGATTTTTTATTTTGCCTTCTAGAATACCTTTATGAGAATATTTTTTTATTTTATTCTGCTCTTGACAACAACTTGTACCTGTCCCCAGGACACCTTGCCTTTAACAAGTTCCTTTCTCTGGAGGGCTTTGGTGCCAGCCAGGTTACAGATCTTGACCAGCCCTGCAGGAGCAAAGCGCAACAACCAAACGTGCATGAGCACGCTGACAAGCTTTTCTGACAGGCATGTCACAAAGCAGACCCGAACCTTTGCAGTGTTGTCTTCTAAAGCATGGATCTTTCCAAGAGACAAGCAGCTTCCAAAGGGAAGAGCTGGAGCTTAGACACTGGTGGCCCAGTGGATCAGAAGCTTATCAAGGGCTTCTGTCACTTGACTGAGAGGGGACCACACTTCAGCAAATGAGAACAAGCCAGATTTCAGCTACTGTAGTGAACTGTGATCCACCTTCCAGGAGGTAGTACAATACATGGCATTTGGTAGCAGTGCTGGTGCATTCAATTAAGGACTCTGCCCACAGACTGTAGTAATAGTTTGTATTATACAATCCATTAAAGTTGATTAACTTCTTGATCCTTCCTGCCTCCACCCGCCTTTTTTTTAGAATAGCCCAGAAGAATGAAAAAGGAGATTCCTCTTCGCAACGGGTTGCTGTGATGCTGTAAGAGCAGGCAGGGCAAATTCAGGGTTTTATAAGTGGACTAAGAATCAGCATCATCTAATAACAGTATGATGGTTGTCATTACATATGTTTATTGTTACAGATGGGAAGAGCACTGTCTCACATAATTCATTCTGATCGTAGAAGAAGATTAAGTGTTCTTAAAATAAATAAGCATACAAAAGAGTTTTTGGTGTGTTTAGGATCTGCCCAAGTGACCAAAGCGCTGGCCTCTTAACAATCCCACACGACTTGTGCGCCCACTCCTCTTCAGTTCTTAAGATTATGGTGCCATCACGTGGCCACACCGTAAGGTTTCATGCTACCAAAAATTCACTACCCTGCAACGATTGTGGTGCTTTTCTCTTCCAAAACACGCCTCAGGCAGATACAACAGCGTGATGTGGGAGAAGCGAGGCTTATTTGCACAGAATCAGAGAACAGTCAGGGTTGGAAGGGAGCTCTGGAGACCACCAACCCCCCTGCCAAGGCAGGTTCCCCCAGAGCAGATTGTACAGGAACACGTCCAGGTGGGTTTTGAGTATCTCCAGAGAAGGAGACTCCACCACCTCTCTGGGCAGCCTGATCCAGTGCTCTGGCACCCTCAGAGTGAAGAAGTTTTTCCTCAGGTGCAGGTGGAACTTCCTGTGCTCCAGTTTGTGCACATTGCCCCTTGTCCTGTCTCTGGGAACCACTGTGAAGAGTCTGGCCCCATCCTCTTGACACTTCAGGTATTTATAAGCACTTATGAGATCCCCTATCAGTCTTCTCTTCTCCAGGCTAAACAGACCCAGCTCTCTCAGCCTTGCCTCAGAAAGGAGACGGTCCAATCCCCTAATCATCTTTGTAGCCCTCCTCTGGACTCTCTCCAGTAGTTCCCTATTTCTTGAACTGGGGAGCCCCGAATTTTAGCCCCTGCACAAGCTTTGCATGCACTCGTGTTGCCCTCATCCCAGCCATCTGCTCTGAAGAGAGCATCTGACATTCCTGTGCATCGCTCCGAAGTCACAAAAATAAAAGTATATTTCCTGGAAGGACAGTATGGATAGAAACTTGGATGGAAACGGGATGCTCACAGTTCCAACCTCTCCCAGACCCTGGCTAATGCCATCCTCCCCTCTAGCAGAGGTCGGCAGCAGCAATACCTCAAGCCTGTTCCAAGTGAGCCCCCTTGATGGCCTCAGGGGATTTTGGAGAGGAGGTGCAAGGGGTGTGGGATGCCTCTTTCCACCTCCTACAGCAACAATTCCTAGACCGCAAAGGAGCCTCCTCCAGCTCACGGCTCGCTAAGGCTGTCCTGGGCGACCCTGCCGCCTTCAGCTGGGCCGTGGCCCACCGCGGCCACACCAGCGGCCTGCACTGCCAAGTAACCAGGTGCCATACGCCCCAGGGATACACCAGCGGGAAAAGAGGGCGGCGGCTCGGTGAGGAGGAGACCGGACACGGTCACCCACGGCCCGTCACCCGCCTCACGCGGCCGAGCGAACCCCCTCCCCCGCTCAGCTGCGGCGTCACCCACTCACGCCCCGCGAGAACGCATGCGCGGCCGCGTAACAACGCGAAGCCTCCCCGCCCACCTCTGCAACCACGCATGCGCTCTCCTCGCTCTCCCACGTCCCGCCCCGCCCGCTGC
>NW_010262644.1:0-4816 GCF_000690775.1 Eurypyga helias
GTTTGGGGAGGGTTCGGGAGCGCCGCTGCGAGGGCAGCGAGGAGCATCTCCCGGCAGCAATAACCTCCTGTGGGCCTCCCCGCCCCAGAGGCTGCATCGCACATGGACCACACCATCGCGCCCAGGACAAAACGCCGAAGAGCATCACCCGCCGTCCCCAGAAGCACGCTCCTGGGAGCTGAGAGCGAGCCTGAGCTGTCCCCATCACGTCTGAGCCCTGGGCAGGCACTCGCGCGGAGCAGCAGTGGGTGAACCCGAGGTGCTCATCCTCACCCTTCGGAAGGTGAGAAACCCCAAGGTGAGGAATGAAGAGCAATGGGGAAAATCTGATTAAAAAATGCAGAAGGCCCCACCCCACCCCCCTCCCAAAAAAAGAGGGAAGGAATAAAAAAAGGGAATGGGTTTTAAGTTCTTGTGGTGTGCACATAAAGAAAAAATAAAACCGTGGTCCCAAGCAGCTTTTAATTTAATTAAGCATAGAGATGTAGCATGAAACAAGCAGGCACACGGACAACCATACTACGGAAAACCACGTGCTATAAACGTCGCTCCTCACATGCAAGAGACAATCTGTAATTGAATCACCTAGTCATTCATTCACCAAATGGGATGGAAACACATATAAGCAATTAGATTGAAGAAAGAACTGAGCTTGTTTAGGATAATCAGCATAGCAATATAGGTAATCAGAAGTCTACTGGGTGGAAAACGCAACCTACTGCTGTACCAAACCCTCCTTTACACAACCCAAGAAATGTGATACCACAAAGGGAAAAAGAAAATGTCACATAGCTAAGGAAATTGAGTTAAAATAATGATCCTAATAGCCAGCGCCTCCTGGGTCAACTCAAAAATAACAGCAGTGCGGCCAGACAAGTTTTGTATTTGCACAAAATATAAATAAAGCATAACGGTGCATCTTTTTGAAGGTTGTTTAAGTTTTGTTTGGAAATGTGGAAAGAGAAACCAACAGGGTAAAACTCTATAGTGCATTCACAGCGAATCTGAGACGTATGAAACGCATCACACCAACAGAGCTGACCTCATACGCGTGTGCTCCCCAGAGCTGACCTGTGCACGAGCAGGGATCATGTCTGCTGGACAGCGCTGTTGTTAAATTAATGCGTGTCAAAGCTCCAGGGGGATCCAAGGGACGCTTTGAACAACAGGGCAACTCAGCTGACCAGCAAGGAACTTGTCACTCTGCCGTAATTCAGGCTCATTGCATTATGTGCTCACACCCTGTCCTTGGTACTCCAACTGATGAAACAACACAAGCTGAATTTCATGGTAAAATGTGATTATCCCCAGCAGAAGCTTTACCAAGGTGGCCCTGAGGGGTTCCCTGGGCAAACACAAGGAACAGGATGTCGACATACTGGCAACTATTTCTCCAACGCTCCAGGGGGATCCAAGGGACGCTTTGAACAACAGGGCAACTCAGCTGACCAGCAAGGAACTTGTCACTCTGCCGTAATTCAGGCTCATTGCATTATGTGCTCACACCCTGTCCTTGGTACTCCAACTGATGAAAGCTGAATTTCATGGTAAAATGTGATTATCCCCAGCAGAAGCTTTACCAAGGTGGCCCTGAGGGGTTCCCTGGGCAAACACAAGGAACAGGATGTCGACATACTGGCAACTATTTCTCCAACTGTCTAAAAGGAGCTAAAAAATAAGGAGACAGGATGCAAAAGCTAATAACCTGGAACTGAAGGACATAGACAAGGCCTTACACAGCACAGAAAGCTAGCTGGGAAACAAGTACCGTTATTTGTAAAGCATGCAAGGAATTCAGGTTTTGGCTTTATTCCACAATGCTAAGCGATGCAGTACCTCTACTCCAAATGATGGTCCAGATACCTGAAATCAGCAACATCAAAGATTCGATGTTTAGGCTTCCTACACCATATCCAAAGAAATCTGAGGTATGTAAGAATGGATTCCACATAAGTCAGCACATTAAAGCAACCTATTGGAGATGATGGAGATGGTTAAATTTTACTACTGATTTTTCTCTGGAATTCAGGAGCTTTCCAGCAAACAGTGGGAAGGAACTTGTTTCTCTTGGGGAATTGAAGCTCTCAGCTGTGAGCCCTGAAGCTGCATTAGGAAATACTTTTTTTCTTTCAGAAACCGCAGAATTATGTCCTTTAGTTCAGAAAATGCCCAGAGAAATCCTGATTGGTAGTAGCGAGATATGGGTTCCAGAAAATACTCCCATTAATTCTCCCTATAAATATGGCCACTTCAACACTTAGGAGCAGGTGGAGCCTTACCAACAGAAACCTATCTTTTAGGACTTTTTTGGATTTTTTTGCCTATCTCCTGCCTGCATTTCTCTGAAGATTTAGCTCTTTACATATATCCTTTGCAGACAGGGCTACACTCAGGATAGAGCAGCCTTATAAATCTGTAGTTCCATCTGTTAGGAGCACCTCAACACTCCAAACACACTGCAGTGGTAAACTCTGGGTGCGCTGATATTTAATTGCCATCAGCATTTAATGAGCCCAAAATCCTTCCCAGTCTTCCGTGCCTCGATTGCCCTGCAATAGCATTGCCCCAGCTCACAGTGCTGGTGTAAAGATAGGTACCATGGGGCCTGGATGATGCTCAGATATCACCCAAAACCCCTGCAAGAAAGTACAGAAAAGCTCAGAAACCCCAGCAAGAAAGTAAGTGGAGTCATCTTCTCAGCGACACCCCCCCGAAAGGCAAATACAGCAGCCAAAAACCTGGAATCACTCACTCTTGGGGTAAGGACACCCTGAGGGACAGGGTGACCTCTTAATAAAAGGGGCATCTAAGTTCTGTCCCCCAAAACAAAACAGGGCTGCATCAGAGCAGGTTTCAGGGTGCGCTCCTACAGGCAAGCACTGCGGATGGGCAGCAATGTTAATCTTGATTTTCTCCTGAGAGCTGCACACAGCAGTGTAGACACAGCCAAAACCACTCACGTTAGATATACTGCCATTTAAATCCAACCTAAGCTCCTTGGTTTGATTTACAGTAGAAATAGGGCATTTTTACTTTAGCAAAATCAAATCAAATCAAAACAAGTTAATTGCTATTCAGAAACCAGTAAAATATTTTTTCCATAGCCTTTAGAAATAAAATGTGAGTTTGACTTGCCTGTCAGCCACCCAACACTGAATTACAGCTCATCTCCTCTCAGCCTAATAAACTGTTTGCAGATAGCAAGTCAGCTTGCATGATGTTGGAAAACTCATCCCGACTTCCCACCAGCTTTCAGTCTACCCAGCGTGGTCTATGTTCTTGCTTAGGGTTTATTTCCCCAGTGCTTCGCTCCGTGTTGGTTCACGGAGAAAAGGCACCAGCTTGCCTGAGCTGCAGGAACACAGAAAACAGAGTTCAGCATTACAGGATAAAGTAATAATTTGGCTTTCTCGGAATTTTGCCTCAAAGTGACAAAACCCAAACACACATACCATAGGATCTGATGCGTAACAGCAGTGTACCCACCCAAAGGGTAGTTAATAATGAAAGCAGCATTAACTGAGTATCGGATTTTAGGTGAAATCACTGCAGGAAATGCACCTAAATGCAGAGAAAGAGGGGCTGACAGGCAGAAAGCATGCTGGAGAAGAGGTCAGAGGCACGACCGCTCTTTAAGCACCTGTCTGCCCCAGGGCTGCAGAATCTCATTCCTTCTCTAGCCTCACATTTCATGCTCTCTCTGGGATGCTTCTGTGCGAAGGAGGGAGGGCAGCCAGCCCCAGGCGGCTGCGGTGCGAAACTGCCACCCGCTTCCCTCTGCAGCCTACTACAAGGGGGTGCAGGACAAGAACAACTTCTCCTGCGCCCCGTGTCTCATCAGGAAGGTCTCCCACGCTGCGAAAGCCTTTTCTTTCATTTCTGTCCCCGTCCGTGTCCCCCCCACCCCTGGGGACATGCTTGGAGATCGCATGAGAAGTAATGTTAGCAAAACTAGTAATGCCTCATTAATATCTTTAACAGTTATTATTTGTATTTTCTATTGTTTGTATTATTGCTTATTGTTTTAAATAATATGTTTTATTTATTTGGAGAGGATTGTCTTAACTGGGTTAGTTTATTTAAACTGGGTTTATTTAGTAGTGTTCCCCAGCTCCTCACCTGACCCTCAGCACAGAAAGTAGATGAGGCTAATCACCAGTTTCAGGCAGGAGAGGACACTAAAGACAAGATGATCCCTTTTGTGAATGCTCCACAATTCAGAATAGGTCCAAAACCCACAGCAAGATGATGGTTTTGCTTCAAAATAAAAATTCAGAATAAAATAAAGAAAAAAGGGTGTAATCATGCGTTTTTATATGAAATTCATATTTTCAAATCCGGAGCAGAGGGGGGTCCCTGCCATATGTATCTAAATCTTGCAAAGGTCTAAAATGTAGGTCACATCTATTTAGGACACTGCGCATCCCTTTTGGCTAGTTCTACATGGCTTCACTCCGAGCTACTTGAAGAGCTCTCTGGTTCAACATGCTGGCCACTTCACATCCAATTCTGAAATGCTCTTCTCCTACCCCAGGTGATGTATAAAGTTTCTGTGGGATTCATCTCAGGACTCTGCTTTTGGGAGACAGGACCAAAAAGCCGTCACGGCAGTGCTGGGGATGGGAGTGCGCACGTCTTTCACAGATGCTTCCCTGAGATCCCTCAAAGTGCTGCCTTGGTAAAGGTGCCTTAAAGTGAGCATGCTCATTTAAGTCATCTGAATAGCACACAGCTCCTTTGTGTAACGAGGAATCTGGCCAATTTTACCTTGACTATTAACTTACTAATATTTGGGTCAAAAATTAGGAAAATTCAG